>NW_027485024.1:0-69142 GCF_050908995.1 Andrena cerasifolii
CAAAAATTTTCATAATGCACAAAAATTGGGCTTTGTAACAGGAGAACATGCCGTCGAAAGAGATGGCACAAAGTAACGTCTCCGGAGAGCAAATCAAAGAGCGAGAAGTGGCGCAGACGTTTCGAGACTGTGACTGTTTAACGAAGAGACGCAGAATTTTCGAACGCCTCTTGAAAGTCCTGTGCCTCTTATTGGCAACTTTAAGGCGATGCCTTTGAAGCTGAAATTTAGTATACCTCTTTCCACTTCATGTTCTCCTGATATATTGGCCAAAATCTGGCGAAAATTTCAGAATGCACAAAATTGGGCTTTGTAACAGGAGAACATGCCGTCGAAAGAGATGGCACAACGTAACGTCTCCGGAGAGCAAATCAAAGAGCGAGAATTGGCGCAGACGTTTCGAGACTGTGACTGTTTAACGAAGAGACGCAGAATTTTCGAACGCCGCTTGAAAGGCCTGCACCTCTTATTTGCAACTTTAAGGCGATGCCTATGAATCTCAAATTTAGTATACCTCTTTCCACTTCATGTTCTCCTGATATATTGGCCAAAATTTGGCAAAAATTTCATAATTCACAAAATTGGGCTTTGTAACAGGAGAACATGCCGTCGAAAGAGATGGCACAAAGTAACGTCTCCGGAGAGCAAATCAAAGAGCGAGAAGTGGCGCAGACGTTTCGAGACTGTGACTGTTTAACGAAGAGACGCAGAATTTTCGAACGCCTCTTGAAAGTCCTGTGCCTCTTATTGGCAACTATAAGGCGATGCCTTTGAAGCTGAATTTAGTATACCTCTTTCCACTTCATGTTCTCCTGATATATTGGCCAAAATCTGGCGAAAATTATCAGAATGCACAAAATTGGGCTTTGTAACAGGAGAACATTCTGTCGAAAGACATGGCAGAAAGTAACGTCTCCGGAGAGCAAATCAAAGAGCGAGAAGTGGCGCAGACGTTTCGAGACTGTGACTGTTGAACGAAGACACGCAGAATTTTCGAACGCCGCTTGAAAGGCCTGCACCTCTTACTTGCAACTTTAAGGCGATGCCTATGAATCTCAAATTTAGTATACCTCTTTCACTTCATGTTCTCCTGATATATTGGCCAAAATTTGTGCAAAAATTTTCATATTGCACAAAATTGGGGTTTGTAACAGGAGAACATGCCGTCGAAAGAGATGGCACAAAGTAACGGCTCCGGAGAGCAAATCAAAGGTCAAGAAGTGGCGCAGATGTTTCCAGAATGTGACTGTTTAACGAAGAGACGCAGAATCTTCGAACGCATCTTGAAAGGCCTCCGCCTCTATTTGCAACTTTAAGGATATGCCTTTGAAGCTGAAATTTAGTATACCTCTTTCCACTTCATGTTCCCCTGATATATTGGCCAAAATCTGGCGAAAATTTTCAGAATGCACAAAATTGGGATTATAACAGGAGAACATGCCGTCGAAAGACATGGCACAAAGTAACGGCTCCGGAGAGCAAATCAAAGAGCAAGAAGTGGCGCAGAAGTTTCCAGACTGTGACTGTTTAATGAAGAGACGCAGAATTTTCGAACGCATCTTGAAAGGCCTCCGCCTCCAATTTGCAACTTTAAGGATATGGCTTTGAAGCTGAAATTTAGTATACCTCTTTCCACTTCATGTTCCTCTGATATATTGGCCAAAATCTGGCGCAAATTTTCAGAATGCACAAAATTGGGCTTTGTAACATGAGAACATGCCGTCGAAAGAGATGGCACAAAGTAACGTCTCCGGAGAGCAAATCAAAGAGCGAGAATTGGCGCAGACGTTTCGAGACTGTGACTGTTTAACGAAGAGACGCAGAATTTTCGAACGCCGCTTGAAAGGCCTGCACCTCTTATTTGCAACTTTAAGGCGATGCCTATGAATCTCAAATTTAGTATACCTCTTTCCACTTCATGTTCTCCTGATATATTGGCCAAAATTTGGCAAAAATTTTCATAATGCACAAAATTGGGCTTTGTAACAGGAGAACATGCCGTCGAAAGAGATGGCACAAAGTAACGGCTCCGGAGAGCAAATCAAAGGTCAAGAAGTGGCGCAGATGTTTCCAGACTGTGACTGTTTAATGAAGAGACGCAGAATTTTCGAACGCATCTTGAAAGGCCTCCGCCTCCAATTTGCAACTTTAAGGATATGGCTTTGAAGCTGAAATTTAGTATACCTCTTTCCACTTCATGTTCCCCTGATATATTCGCCAAAATCTGGCGAAAATTTTCAGAATGCACAAAATTGGGCTTTGTAACATGAGAACATGCCGTCGAAAGAGATGGCACAAAGTAACGTCTCCGGAGAGCAAATCAAAGAGCGAGAATTGGCGCAGACGTTTCGAGACTGTGACTGTTTAACGAAGAGACGCAGAATTTTCGAACGCCGCTTGAAAGGCCTGCACCTCTTATTTGCAACTTTAAGGCGATGCCGATGAATCTCAAATTTAGTATACCTCTTTCCACTTCATGTTCTCCTGATATATTGGCCAAAATTTGGCAAAAATTTTCATAATGCACAAAATTGGGCTTTGTAACAGGAGAACATGCCGTCGAAAGAGATGGCACAAAGTAACGTCTCCGGAGAGCAAATCAAAGAGCGAGAAGTGGCGCAGACGTTTCGAGACTGTGACTGTTTAACGAAGAGACGCAGAATTTTCGAACGCCTCTTGAAAGTCCTGTGCCTCTTATTGGCAACTTTAAGGCGATGCCTTTGAAGCTGAAATTTAGTATACCTCTTTCCACTTCATGTTCTCCTGATATATTGGCCAAAATCTGGCGAAAATTTTCAGAATGCACAAAATTGGGCTTTGTAACAGGAGAACATGCCGTCGAAAGAGATGGCACAACGTAACGTCTCCGGAGAGCAAATCAAAGAGCGAGAATTGGCGCAGACGTTTCGAGACTGTGACTGTTTAACGAAGAGACGCAGAATTTTCGAACGCCGCTTGAAAGGCCTGCACCTCTTATTTGCAACTTTAAGGCGATGCCTATGAATCTCAAATTTAGTATACCTCTTTCCACTTCATGTTCTCCTGATATATTGGCCAAAATTTGGCAAAAATTTTCATAATTCACAAAATTGGGCTTTGTAACAGGAGAACATGCCGTCGAAAGAGATGGCACAAAGTAACGTCTCCGGAGAGCAAATCAAAGAGCGAGAAGTGGCGCAGACGTTTCGAGACTGTGACTGTTTAACGAAGAGACGCAGAATTTTCGAACGCCTCTTGAAAGTCCTGTGCCTCTTATTGGCAACTATAAGGCGATGCCTTTGAAGCTGAAATTTAGTATACCTCTTTCCACTTCATGTTCTCCTGATATATTGGCCAAAATCTGGCGAAAATTATCAGAATGCACAAAATTGGGCTTTGTAACAGGAGAACATTCTGTCGAAAGACATGGCAGAAAGTAACGTCTCCGGAGAGCAAATCAAAGAGCGAGAAGTGGCGCAGACGTTTCGAGACTGTGACTGTTGAACGAAGACACGCAGAATTTTCGAACGCCGCTTGAAAGGCCTGCACCTCTTACTTGCAACTTTAAGGCGATGCCTATGAATCTCAAATTTAGTATACCTCTTTCCACTTCATGTTCTCCTGATATATTGGCCAAAATTTGTGCAAAAATTTTCATATTGCACAAAATTGGGGTTTGTAACAGGAGAACATGCCGTCGAAAGAGATGGCACAAAGTAACGGCTCCGGAGAGCAAATCAAAGGTCAAGAAGTGGCGCAGATGTTTCCAGAATGTGACTGTTTAACGAAGAGACGCAGAATCTTCGAACGCATCTTGAAAGGCCTCCGCCTCTATTTGCAACTTTAAGGATATGCCTTTGAAGCTGAAATTTAGTATACCTCTTTCCACTTCATGTTCCCCTGATATATTGGCCAAAATCTGGCGAAAATTTTCAGAATGCACAAAATTGGGATTATAACAGGAGAACATGCCGTCGAAAGACATGGCACAAAGTAACGGCTCCGGAGAGCAAATCAAAGAGCAAGAAGTGGCGCAGAAGTTTCCAGACTGTGACTGTTTAATGAAGAGACGCAGAATTTTCGAACGCATCTTGAAAGGCCTCCGCCTCCAATTTGCAACTTTAAGGATATGGCTTTGAAGCTGAAATTTAGTATACCTCTTTCCACTTCATGTTCCTCTGATATATTGGCCAAAATCTGGCGCAAATTTTCAGAATGCACAAAATTGGGCTTTGTAACATGAGAACATGCCGTCGAAAGAGATGGCACAAAGTAACGTCTCCGGAGAGCAAATCAAAGAGCGAGAATTGGCGCAGACGTTTCGAGACTGTGACTGTTTAACGAAGAGACGCAGAATTTTCGAACGCCGCTTGAAAGGCCTGCACCTCTTATTTGCAACTTTAAGGCGATGCCTATGAATCTCAAATTTAGTATACCTCTTTCCACTTCATGTTCTCCTGATATATTGGCCAAAATTTGGCAAAAATTTTCATAATGCACAAAATTGGGCTTTGTAACAGGAGAACATGCCGTCGAAAGAGATGGCACAAAGTAACGGCTCCGGAGAGCAAATCAAAGGTCAAGAAGTGGCGCAGATGTTTCCAGACTGTGACTGTTTAATGAAGAGACGCAGAATTTTCGAACGCATCTTGAAAGGCCTCCGCCTCCAATTTGCAACTTTAAGGATATGGCTTTGAAGCTGAAATTTAGTATACCTCTTTCCACTTCATGTTCCCCTGATATATTCGCCAAAATCTGGCGAAAATTTTCAGAATGCACAAAATTGGGCTTTGTAACATGAGAACATGCCGTCGAAAGAGATGGCACAAAGTAACGTCTCCGGAGAGCAAATCAAAGAGCGAGAATTGGCGCAGACGTTTCGAGACTGTGACTGTTTAACGAAGAGACGCAGAATTTTCGAACGCCGCTTGAAAGGCCTGCACCTCTTATTTGCAACTTTAAGGCGATGCCGATGAATCTCAAATTTAGTATACCTCTTTCCACTTCATGTTCTCCTGATATATTGGCCAAAATTTGGCAAAAATTTTCATAATGCACAAAATTGGGCTTTGTAACAGGAGAACATGCCGTCGAAAGAGATGGCACAAAGTAACGTCTCCGGAGAGCAAATCAAAGAGCGAGAAGTGGCGCAGACGTTTCGAGACTGTGACTGTTTAACGAAGAGACGCAGAATTTTCGAACGCCTCTTGAAAGTCCTGTGCCTCTTATTGGCAACTTTAAGGCGATGCCTTTGAAGCTGAAATTTAGTATACCTCTTTCCACTTCATGTTCTCCTGATATATTGGCCAAAATCTGGCGAAAATTTTCAGAATGCACAAAATTGGGCTTTGTAACAGGAGAACATGCCGTCGAAAGAGATGGCACAACGTAACGTCTCCGGAGAGCAAATCAAAGAGCGAGAATTGGCGCAGACGTTTCGAGACTGTGACTGTTTAACGAAGAGACGCAGAATTTTCGAACGCCGCTTGAAAGGCCTGCACCTCTTATTTGCAACTTTAAGGCGATGCCTATGAATCTCAAATTTAGTATACCTCTTTCCACTTCATGTTCTCCTGATATATTGGCCAAAATTTGGCAAAAATTTTCATAATTCACAAAATTGGGCTTTGTAACAGGAGAACATGCCGTCGAAAGAGATGGCACAAAGTAACGTCTCCGGAGAGCAAATCAAAGAGCGAGAAGTGGCGCAGACGTTTCGAGACTGTGACTGTTTAACGAAGAGACGCAGAATTTTCGAACGCCTCTTGAAAGTCCTGTGCCTCTTATTGGCAACTATAAGGCGATGCCTTTGAAGCTGAAATTTAGTATACCTCTTTCCACTTCATGTTCTCCTGATATATTGGCCAAAATCTGGCGAAAATTATCAGAATGCACAAAATTGGGCTTTGTAACAGGAGAACATTCTGTCGAAAGACATGGCAGAAAGTAACGTCTCCGGAGAGCAAATCAAAGAGCGAGAAGTGGCGCAGACGTTTCGAGACTGTGACTGTTGAACGAAGACACGCAGAATTTTCGAACGCCGCTTGAAAGGCCTGCACCTCTTACTTGCAACTTTAAGGCGATGCCTATGAATCTCAAATTTAGTATACCTCTTTCCACTTCATGTTCTCCTGATATATTGGCCAAAATTTGTGCAAAAATTTTCATATTGCACAAAATTGGGGTTTGTAACAGGAGAACATGCCGTCGAAAGAGATGGCACAAAGTAACGGCTCCGGAGAGCAAATCAAAGGTCAAGAAGTGGCGCAGATGTTTCCAGAATGTGACTGTTTAACGAAGAGACGCAGAATCTTCGAACGCATCTTGAAAGGCCTCCGCCTCTATTTGCAACTTTAAGGATATGCCTTTGAAGCTGAAATTTAGTATACCTCTTTCCACTTCATGTTCCCCTGATATATTGGCCAAAATCTGGCGAAAATTTTCAGAATGCACAAAATTGGGATTATAACAGGAGAACATTCTGTCGAAAGAGATGGTACAAAGCAACGTCTCCGGAGAGCAAATCAAAGAGCGAGAAGTGGCGCAGTCGTTTCGAGACTGTGACTGTTTAACGAAGAGACGTAGAATTTTCGAATGCCGCTTGAAAGGCCTGCACCTCTTATTTGCAACTTTAAGGCGATGCCTATGAATCTCAAATTTAGTATACCTCTTTCCACTTCATGTTCTCCTGATATATTGGCCAAAATTTGGCAAAAATTTTCATAATGCACAAAATTGGGCTTTGTAACTGGAGAACATGCCGTCGAAAGAGATGGCACAAAGTAACGGCACCGGAGAGCAAATCAAAGGTCAAGAAGTGGCGCAGATGTTTCCAGACTGTGACTGTTTAACGAAGAGACGCAGAATTTTCGAACGCATCTTGAAAGGCCTCCGCCTCTAATTTGCAACTTTAAGGATATGCCTTTGAAGCTGAAATTTAGTATACCTCTTTCCGCTTCATGTTCCCCTAATATATTGGCCAAAATCTGGCGAAAATTTTCAGAATGCACAAAATTGGGATTGTAACAGGAGAACATTCTGTCGAAAGAGATGGTACAAAGTAACGTCTCCGGAGAGCAAATCAAAGAGCGAGAAGTGGCGCAGACGTTTCGAGACAGTGACTGTTTAACGAAGAGACGCAGAATTTTCGAATGCCGCTTGAAAGGCCTGCACCTCTTATTTGCAACTTTAAGGCGATGCCTATGAATCTCAAATTTAGTATACCTCTTTCCACTTCATGTTCTCCTGATATATTGGCCAAAATTTGGCAAAAATTTTCAGAATGCACAAAATTGGGCTTTGTAACAGGAGAACATTCTGTCGAAAGAGATGGCACAAAGTAACGTCTCCGGAGAGCAAATCAAAGAGCGAGAAGTGGCGCAGATGTTTCCAGACTGTGACTGTTTAACGAAGAGACGCAGAATTTTCGAACGCATCTTGAAAGGCCTCCGCCTCTAATTTGCAACTTTAAGGATATGCCTTTGAAGCTGAAATTTAGTATACCTCTTTCCGCTTCTTGTTCCCCTGATATATTGGCCAAAATCTGGCGAAAATTTTCAGAATGCACAAAATTGGGATTGTAACAGGAGAACATTCTGTCGAAAGAGATGGTACAAAGTAACGTCTCCGGAGAGCAAAGCAAAGAGCGAGAAGTGGCGCAGACGTTTCGAGACAGTGACTGTTTAACGAAGAGACGCAGAATTTTCGAATGCCGCTTGAAAGGCCTGCACCTCTTATTTGCAACTTTAAGGCGATGCCTATGAATCTCAAATTTAGTATACCTCTTTCCACTTCATGTTCTCCTGATATATTGGCCAAAATTTGGCAAAAATTTTCATAATGCACAAAATTGGGCTTTGTAACAGGAGAACATGCCGTCGAAAGAGATGGCACAAAGTAACGGCTCCGGAGAGCAAATCAAAGAGCAAGAAGTGGCGCAGATGTTTCGAGGCAGTGACTGTTTAACGAAGAGACGCAGAATTTTCGAACGCCTCTTGAACGGCCTGTGCCTCTTATTGGCAACTTCAAGGCGATGCCTTTGAAGCTGAAATTTAGTATACCTCTTTCCACTTCATGTTCTCCTGATATATTGGCCAAAATTTGGCAAAAATTTTCATAATGCACAAAATTGGGCTTTGTAACAGGAGAACATGCCGTCGAAAGAGATGGCACAAACTAACGGCTCCGGAGAGCAAATCAAAGAGCAAGAAGTGGCGCAGATGTTTCCAGACTGTGACTGTTTAATGAAGAGACGCAGAATTTTCGAACGCATCTTGAAAGGCCTCCGCCTCCAATTTGCAACTTTAAGGATATGCCTTTGAAGCTGAAATTTAGTATACCTCTTTCCACTTCATGTTCCCCTGATATATTGGCCAAAATCTGGCGAAAATTTTCAGAATGCACAAAATTGGGCTTTGTAACAGGAGAACATTCTGTCGAAAGAGATGGCACAAAGTAACGTCTCCGGAGAGCAAATCAAAGAGCGAGAATTGGCGCAGATATTTCCAGACTGTGACTGTTTAATGAAGAGACGCAGAATTTTCGAACGCATCTTGAAAGGCCTCCGCCTCCAATTTGCAACTTTAAGGATATGCCTTTGAAGCTGAAATTTAGTATACCTCTTTCCACTTCATGTTCTCCTGATATATTGGCCAAAATTTGGCAAAAATTTTCATAATGCACAAAATTGGGCTTTGTAACAGGAGAACATTCTGTCGAAAGAGATGGCACAAAGTAACGTCTCCGGAGAGCAAATCAAAGAGCGAGAAGTGGCGCAGACGTTTCGAGACTGTGACTGTTTAACGAAGAGACGCAGAATTTTCGAACGCCGCTTGAAAGGCCTGCACCTCTTACTTGCAACTTTAAGGCGATGCCTATGAATCTCAAATTTAGTATACCTCTTTCCACTTCATGTTCTCCTGATATATTGGCCAAAATTTGTGCAAAAATTTTCAGATTGCACAAAATTGGGCTTTGTAACAGGAGAACATGCCGTCGAAAGTGATGGCACAAAGTAACGGCTCCGGAGAGCAAATCAAAGAGCAAGAAGTGGTGCAGAAGTTTCCAGACTGTGACTGTTTAATGAAGAGACGCAGAATTTTCGAACGCATCTTGAAAGGCCTCCGCCTCCAATTTGCAACTTTAAGGATATGCCTTTAAAGCTGAAATTTAGTATACCTCTTTCCACTTCATGTTCCCCTGATATATTGGCCAAAATCTGGCGAAAATTTTCAGAATGCACAAAATTGGGCTTTGTAACATGAGAACATGCCGTCGAAAGAGATGGCACAAAGTAACGTCTCCGGAGAGCAAATCAAAGAGCGAGAATTGGCGCAGACGTTTCGAGACTGTGACTGTTTAACGAAGAGACGCAGAATTTTCGAACGCCGCTTGAGAGGCCTGCACCTCTTATTTGCAACTTTAAGGCGATGCCTATGAATCTCAAATTTAGTATACCTCTTTCCACTTCATGTTCTCCTGATATATTGGCCAAAATTTGGCAAAAATTTTCATAATGCACAAAATTGGGCTTTGTAACAGGAGAACATGCCGTCGAAAGAGAGGGCACAAAGTAACGTCTCCGGAGAGCAAATCAAAGAGCGAGAAGTGGCGCAGACGTTTCGAGACTGTGACTGTTTAACGAAGAGACGCAGAACTTTCGAACGCCGCTTGAAAGGCCTGCACCTCTTACTTGCAACTTTAAGGCGATGCCTATGAATCTCAAATTTAGTATACCTCTTTCCACTTCATGTTCTCCTGATATATTGGCCAAAATTTGTGCAAAAATTTTCATATTGCACAAAATTGGGGTTTGTAACAGGAGAACATGCCGTCGAAAGAGATGGCACAAAGTAACGGCTCCGGAGAGCAGATCAAAGGTCAAGAAGTGGCGCAGATGTTTCCAGAATGTGACTGTTTAACGAAGAGACGCAGAATCTTCGAACGCATCTTGAAAGGCCTCCGCCTCTATTTGCAACTTTAAGGATATGCCTTTGAAGCTGAAATTTAGTATACCTCTTTCCACTTCATGTTCCCCTGATATATTGGCCAAAATCTGGCGAAAATTTTCAGAATGCACAAAATTGGGATTATAACAGGAGAACATTCTGTCGAAAGAGATGGTACAAAGCAACGTCTCCGGAGAGCAAATCAAAGAGCGAGAAGTGGCGCAGTCGTTTCGAGACTGTGACTGTTTAACGAAGAGACGTAGAATTTTCGAATGCCGCTTGAAAGGCCTGCACCTCTTATTTGCAACTTTAAGGCGATGCCTATGAATCTCAAATTTAGTATACCTCTTTCCACTTCATGTTCTCCTGATATATTGGCCAAAATTTGGCAAAAATTTTCATAATGCACAAAATTGGGCTTTGTAACTGGAGAACATGCCGTCGAAAGAGATGGCACAAAGTAACGGCACCGGAGAGCAAATCAAAGGTCAAGAAGTGGCGCAGATGTTTCCAGACTGTGACTGTTTAACGAAGAGACGCAGAATTTTCGAACGCATCTTGAAAGGCCTCCGCCTCTAATTTGCAACTTTAAGGATATGCCTTTGAAGCTGAAATTTAGTATACCTCTTTCCGCTTCATGTTCCCCTAATATATTGGCCAAAATCTGGCGAAAATTTTCAGAATGCACAAAATTGGGATTGTAACAGGAGAACATTCTGTCGAAAGAGATGGTACAAAGTAACGTCTCCGGAGAGCAAATCAAAGAGCGAGAAGTGGCGCAGACGTTTCGAGACTGTGACTGTTTAACGAAGAGACGCAGAATTTTCGAATGCCGCTTGAAAGGCCTGCACCTCTTATTTGCAACTTTAAGGCGATGCCTATGAATCTCAAATTTAGTATACCTCTTTCCACTTCATGTTCTCCTGATATATTGGCCAAAATTTGGCAAAAATTTTCATAATGCACAAAATTGGGCTTTGTAACAGGAGAACATGCCGTCGAAAGAGATGGCACAAAGTAACGGCTCCGGAGAGCAAATCAAGGAGCAAGAAGTGGCGCAGATGTTTCCAGACTGTGACTGTTTAATGAAGAGACGCAGAATTTTCGAACGCATCTTGAAAGGCCTCCGCCTCCAATTTGCAACTTTAAGGATATGCCTTTGAAGCTGAAATTTAGTATACCTCTTTCCACTTCATGTTCTCCTGATATATTGGCCAAAATTTGTGCAAAAGTATTCAGATGGCACAAAATTGGGCTTTGTAACAGGAGAACATGCCGTCGAAAGAGATGGCACAAAGTAACGGCTCCGGAGAGCAAATCAAAGGTCAAGAAGTGGCGCAGATGTTTCCAGACTGTGACTGTTTAACGAAGAGACGCAGAATTTTCGAACGCATCTTGAAAGGCCTCCGCCTCTAATTTGCAACTTTAAGGATATGCCTTTGAAGCTGAAATTTAGTATACCTCTTTCCGCTTCATGTTCCCCTGATATATTGGCCAAAATCTGGCGAAAATTTTCAGAATGCACAAAATTGGGATTGTAACAGGAGAACATTCTGTCGAAAGAGATGGTACAAAGTAACGTCTCCGGAGAGCAAATCAAAGAGCGAGAAGTGGCGCAGACGTTTCGAGACTGTGACTGTTTAACGAAGAGACGCAGAATTTTCGAATGCCGCTTGAAAGGCCTGCACCTCTTATTTGCAACTTTAAGGCGATGCTTATGAATCTCAAATTTAGTATACCTCTTTCCACTTCATGTTCTCCTGATATATTGGCCAAAATTTGGCAAAAATTTTCATAATGCACAAAATTGGGCTTTGTAACAGGAGAACATGCCGTCGAAAGAGATGGCACAAAGTAACGGCTCCGGAGAGCAAATCAAAGAGCAAGAAGTGGCGCAGATGTTTCGAGGCAGTGACTGTTTAACGAAGAGACGCAGAATTTTCGAACGCCTCTTGAACGGCCTGTGCCTCTTATTGGCAACTTCAAGGCGATGCCTTTGAAGCTGAAATTTAGTATACCTCTTTCCACTTCATGTTCTCCTGATATATTGGCCAAAATTTGGCAAAAATTTTCATAATGCACAAAATTGGGCTTTGTAACAGGAGAACATGCCGTCGAAAGAGATGGCACAAACTAACGGCTCCGGAGAGCAAATCAAAGAGCAAGAAGTGGCGCAGATGTTTCCAGACTGTGACTGTTTAATGAAGAGACGCAGAATTTTCGAACGCATCTTGAAAGGCCTCCGCCTCTAATTTGCAACTTTAAGGATATGCCTTTGAAGCTGAAATTTAGTATACCTCTTTCCGCTTCATGTTCCCCTAATATATTGGCCAAAATCTGGCGAAAATTTTCAGAATGCACAAAATTGGGATTGTAACAGGAGAACATTCTGTCGAAAGAGATGGTACAAAGTAACGTCTCCGGAGAGAAAATCAAAGAGCGAGAAGTGGCGCAGACGTTTCGAGACTGTGACTGTTTAACGAAGAGACGCAGAATTTTCGAATGCCGCTTGAAAGGCCTGCACCTCTTATTTGCAACTTTAAGGCGATGCCTATGAATCTCAAATTTAGTATACCTCTTTCCACTACATGTTCTCCTGATATATTGGCCAAAATTTGGCAAAAATTTTCATAATGCACAAAATTGGGCTTTGTAACAGGAGAACATGCCGTCGAAAGAGATGGCACAAAGTAACGGCTCCGGAGAGCAAATCAAGGAGCAAGAAGTGGCGCAGATGTTTCCAGACTGTGACTGTTTAATGAAGAGACGCAGAATTTTCGAACGCATCTTGAAAGGCCTCCGCCTCCAATTTGCAACTTTAAGGATATGCCTTTGAAGCTGAAATTTAGTATACCTCTTTCCACTTCATGTTCCCCTGATATATTGGCCAAAATCTGGCGAAAATTTTCAGAATGCACAAAATTGGGCTTTGTAACAGGAGAACATTCTGTCGAAAGAGATGGCACAAAGTAACGTCTCCGGAGAGCAAATCAAAGAGCGAGAATTGGCGCAGATGTTTCCAGACTGTGACTGTTTAATGAAGAGACGCAGCATTTTCGAACGCATCTTGAAAGGCCTCCGCCTCCAATTTGCAACTTTAAGGATATGCCTTTGAAGCTGAAATTTAGTATACCTCTTTCCACTTCATGTTCCCCTGATATATTGGCCAAAATCTGGCGAAAATTTTCAGAATGCACAAAATTGGGCTTTGTAACATGAGAACATGCCGTCGAAAGAGATGGCACAAAGTAACGTCTCCGGAGAGCAAATCAAAGAGCGAGAATTGGCGCAGATATTTCCAGACTGTGACTGTTTAATGAAGAGACGCAGAATTTTCGAACGCATCTTGAAAGGCCTCCGCCTCCAATTTGCAACTTTAAGGATATGCCTTTGAAGCTGAAATTTAGTATACCTCTTTCCACTTCATGTTCTCCTGATATATTGGCCAAAATTTGGCAAAAATTTTCATAATGCACAAAATTGGGCTTTGTAACAGGAGAACATTCTGTCGAAAGAGATGGCACAAAGTAACGTCTCCGGAGAGCAAATCAAAGAGCGAGAAGTGGCGCAGACGTTTCGAGACTGTGACTGTTTAACGAAGAGACGCAGAATTTTCGAACGCCGCTTGAAAGGCCTGCACCTCTTACTTGCAACTTTAAGGCGATGCCTATGAATCTCAAATTTAGTATACCTCTTTCCACTTCATGTTCTCCTGATATATTGGCCAAAATTTGTGCAAAAATTTTCAGATTGCACAAAATTGGGCTTTGTAACAGGAGAACATGCCGTCGAAAGTGATGGCACAAAGTAACGGCTCCGGAGAGCAAATAAAAGAGCAAGAAGTGGCGCAGAAGTTTCCAGACTGTGACTGTTTAATGAAGAGACGCAGAATTTTCGAACGCATCTTGAAAGGCCTCCGCCTCCAATTTGCAACTTTAAGGATATGCCTTTAAAGCTGAAATTTAGTATACCTCTTTCCACTTCATGTTCCCCTGATATATTGGCCAAAATCTGGCGAAAATTTTCAGAATGCACAAAATTGGGCTTTGTAACATGAGAACATGCCGTCGAAAGAGATGGCACAAAGTAACGTCTCCGGAGAGCAAATCAAAGAGCGAGAATTGGCGCAGACGTTTCGAGACTGTGACTGTTTAACGAAGAGACGCAGAATTTTCGAACGCCGCTTGAGAGGCCTGCACCTCTTATTTGCAACTTTAAGGCGATGCCTATGAATCTCAAATTTAGTATACCTCTTTCCACTTCATGTTCTCCTGATATATTGGCCAAAATTTGGCAAAAATTTTCATAATGCACAAAATTGGGCTTTGTAACAGGAGAACATGCCGTCGAAAGAGATGGCACAAAGTAACGTCTCCGGAGAGCAAATCAAAGAGCGAGAAGTGGCGCAGACGTTTCGAGACTGTGACTGTTTAACGAAGAGACGCAGAATTTTCGAACGCCGCTTGAAAGGCCTGCACCTCTTACTTGCAACTTTAAGGCGATGCCTATGAATCTCAAATTTAGTATACCTCTTTCCACTTCATGTTCTCCTGATATATTGGCCAAAATTTGTGCAAAAATTTTCATATTGCACAAAATTGGGGTTTGTAACAGGAGAACATGCCGTCGAAAGAGATGGCACAAAGTAACGGCTCCGGAGAGCAGATCAAAGGTCAAGAAGTGGCGCAGATGTTTCCAGAATGTGACTGTTTAACGAAGAGACGCAGAATCTTCGAACGCATCTTGAAAGGCCTCCGCCTCTATTTGCAACTTTAAGGATATGCCTTTGAAGCTGAAATTTAGTATACCTCTTTCCACTTCATGTTCCCCTGATATATTGGCCAAAATCTGGCGAAAATTTTCAGAATGCACAAAATTGGGATTATAACAGGAGAACATTCTGTCGAAAGAGATGGTACAAAGCAACGTCTCCGGAGAGCAAATCAAAGAGCGAGAAGTGGCGCAGTCGTTTCGAGACTGTGACTGTTTAACGAAGAGACGTAGAATTTTCGAATGCCGCTTGAAAGGCCTGCACCTCTTATTTGCAACTTTAAGGCGATGCCTATGAATCTCAAATTTAGTATACCTCTTTCCACTTCATGTTCTCCTGATATATTGGCCAAAATTTGGCAAAAATTTTCATAATGCACAAAATTGGGCTTTGTAACAGGAGAACATGCCGTCGAAAGAGATGGCACAAACTAACGGCTCCGGAGAGCAAATCAAAGAGCAAGAAGTGGCGCAGATGTTTCCAGACTGTGACTGTTTAATGAAGAGACGCAGAATTTTCGAACGCATCTTGAAAGGCCTCCGCCTCCAATTTGCAACTTTAAGGATATGCCTTTGAAGCTGAAATTTAGTATACCTCTTTCCACTTCATGTTCCCCTGATATATTGGCCAAAATCTGGCGAAAATTTTCAGAATGCACAAAATTGGGCTTTGTAACAGGAGAACATTCTGTCGAAAGAGATGGCACAATGTAACGTCTCCGGAGAGCAAATCAAAGAGCGAGAATTGGCGCAGATATTTCCAGACTGTGACTGTTTAATGAAGAGACGCAGAATTTTCGAACGCATCTTGAAAGGCCTCCGCCTCCAATTTGCAACTTTAAGGATATGCCTTTGAAGCTGAAATTTAGTATACCTCTTTCCACTTCATGTTCTCCTGATATATTGGCCAAAATTTGGCAAAAATTTTCATAATGCACAAAATTGGGCTTTGTAACAGGAGAACATTCTGTCGAAAGAGATGGCACAAAGTAACGTCTCCGGAGAGCAAATCAAAGAGCGAGAAGTGGCGCAGACGTTTCGAGACTGTGACTGTTTAACGAAGAGACGCAGAATTTTCGAACGCCGCTTGAAAGGCCTGCACCTCTTACTTGCAACTTTAAGGCGATGCCTATGAATCTCAAATTTAGTATACCTCTTTCCACTTCATGTTCTCCTGATATATTGGCCAAAATTTGTGCAAAAATTTTCAGATTGCACAAAATTGGGCTTTGTAACAGGAGAACATGCCGTCGAAAGTGATGGCACAAAGTAACGGCTCCGGAGAGCAAATCAAAGAGCAAGAAGTGGCGCAGAAGTTTCCAGACTGTGACTGTTTAATGAAGAGACGCAGAATTTTCGAACGCATCTTGAAAGGCCTCCGCCTCCAATTTGCAACTTTAAGGATATGCCTTTAAAGCTGAAATTTAGTATACCTCTTTCCACTTCATGTTCCCCTGATATATTGGCCAAAATCTGGCGAAAATTTTCAGAATGCACAAAATTGGGCTTTGTAACATGAGAACATGCCGTCGAAAGAGATGGCACAAAGTAACGTCTCCGGAGAGCAAATCAAAGAGCGAGAATTGGCGCAGACGTTTCGAGACTGTGACTGTTTAACGAAGAGACGCAGAATTTTCGAACGCCGCTTGAGAGGCCTGCACCTCTTATTTGCAACTTTAAGGCGATGCCTATGAATCTCAAATTTAGTATACCTCTTTCCACTTCATGTTCTCCTGATATATTGGCCAAAATTTGGCAAAAATTTTCATAATGCACAAAATTGGGCTTTGTAACAGGAGAACATGCCGCCGAAAGAGATGGCACAAAGTAACGTCTCCGGAGAGCAAATCAAAGAGCGAGAAGTGGCGCAGACGTTTCGAGACTGTGACTGTTTAACGAAGAGACGCAGAATTTTCGAACGCCGCTTGAAAGGCCTGCACCTCTTACTTGCAACTTTAAGGCGATGCCTATGAATCTCAAATTTAGTATACCTCTTTCCACTTCATGTTCTCCTGATATATTGGCCAAAATTTGTGCAAAAATTTTCATATTGCACAAAATTGGGGTTTGTAACAGGAGAACATGCCGTCGAAAGAGATGGCACAAAGTAACGGCTCCGGAGAGCAGATAAAAGGTCAAGAAGTGGCGCAGATGTTTCCAGAATGTGACTGTTTAACGAAGAGACGCAGAATCTTGGAACGCATCTTGAAAGGCCTCCGCCTCTATTTGCAACTTTAAGGATATGCCTTTGAAGCTGAAATTTAGTATACCTCTTTCCACTTCATGTTCCCCTGATATATTGGCCAAAATCTGGCGAAAATTTTCAGAATGCACAAAATTGGGATTGTAACAGGAGAACATTCTGTCGAAAGAGATGGTACAAAGTAACGTCTCCGGAGAGCAAATCAAAGAGCGAGAAGTGGCGCAGACGTTTCGAGACTGTGACTGTTTACCGAAGAGACGCAGAATTTTCGAATGCCGCTTGAAAGGCCTGCACCTCTTATTTGCAACTTTAAGGCGATGCCTATGAATCTCAAATTTAGTATACCTCTTTCCACTTCATGTTCTCCTGATATATTGGCCAAAATTTGGCAAAAATTTTCATAATGCACAAAATTGGGCTTTGTAACAGGAGAACATGCCGTCGAAAGAGATGGCACAAAGTAACGGCTCCGGAGAGCAAATCAAGGAGCAAGAAGTGGCGCAGATGTTTCCAGACTGTGACTGTTTAATGAAGAGACGCAGAATTTTCGAACGCATCTTGAAAGGCCTCCGCCTCCAATTTGCAACTTTAAGGATATGCCTTTGAAGCTGAAATTTAGTATACCTCTTTCCACTTCATGTTCCCCTGATATATTGGCCAAAATCTGGCGAAAATTTTCAGAATGCACAAAATTGGGCTTTGTAACAGGAGAACATTCTGTCGAAAGAGATGGCACAAAGTAACGTCTCCGGAGAGCAAATCAAAGAGCGAGAATTGGCGCAGATGTTTCCAGACTGTGACTGTTTAATGAAGAGACGCAGCATTTTCGAACGCATCTTGAAAGGCCTCCGCCTCCAATTTGCAACTTTAAGGATATGCCTTTGAAGCTGAAATTTAGTATACCTCTTTCCACTTCATGTTCTCCTGATATATTGGCCAAAATTTGGCAAAAATTTTCATAATGCACAAAATTGGGCTTTGTAACAGGAGAACATTCTGTCGAAAGAGATGGCACAATGTAACGTCTCCGGAGAGCAAATCAAAGAGCGAGAAGTGGCGCAGACGTTTCGAGACTGTGACTGTTTAACGAAGAGACGCAGAATTTTCGAACGCCGCTTGAAAGGCCTGCACCTCTTACTTGCAACTTTAAGGCGATGCCTATGAATCTCAAATTTAGTATACCTCTTTCCGCTTCATGTTCCCCTGATATATTGGCCAAAATCTGGCGAAAATTTTCAGAATGCACAAAATTGGGATTGTAACAGGAGAACATTCTTTCGAAAGAGATGGTACAAAGTAACGTCTCCGGAGAGCAAATCAAAGAGCGAGAAGTGGCGCAGACGTTTCGAGACTGTGACTGTTTAACGAAGAGACGCAGAATTTTCGAATGCCGCTTGAAAGGCCTGCACCTCTTATTTGCAACTTTAAGGCGATGCTTATGAATCTCAAATTTAGTATACCTCTTTCCACTTCATGTTCTCCTGATATATTGGCCAAAATTTGGCAAAAATTTTCATAATGCACAAAATTGGGCTTTGTAACAGGAGAACATGCCGTCGAAAGAGATGGCACAAACTAACGGCTCCGGAGAGCAAATCAAAGAGCAAGAAGTGGCGCAGATGTTTCCAGACTGTGACTGTTTAATGAAGAGACGCAGAATTTTCGAACGCATCTTGAAAGGCCTCCGCCTCTAATTTGCAACTTTAAGGATATGCCTTTGAAGCTGAAATTTAGTATACCTCTTTCCGCTTCATGTTCCCCTAATATATTGGCCAAAATCTGGCGAAAATTTTCAGAATGCACAAAATTGGGATTGTAACAGGAGAACATTCTGTCGAAAGAGATGGTACAAAGTAACGTCTCCGGAGAGAAAATCAAAGAGCGAGAAGTGGCGCAGACATTTCGAGACTGTGACTGTTTAACGAAGAGACGCAGAATTTTCGAATGCCGCTTGAAAGGCCTGCACCTCTTATTTGCAACTTTAAGGCGATGCCTATGAATCTCAAATTTAGTATACCTCTTTCCACTTCATGTTCTCCTGATATATTGGCCAAAATTTGGCAAAAATTTTCATAATGCACAAAATTGGGCTTTGTAACAGGAGAACATGCCGTCGAAAGAGATGGCACAAAGTAACGGCTCCGGAGAGCAAATCAAGGAGCAAGAAGTGGCGCAGATGTTTCCAGACTGTGACTGTTTAATGAAGAGACGCAGAATTTTCGAACGCATCTTGAAAGGCCTCCGCCTCCAATTTGCAACTTTAAGGATATGCCTTTGAAGCTGAAATTTAGTATACCTCTTTCCACTTCATGTTCCCCTGATATATTGGCCAAAATCTGGCGAAAATTTTCAGAATGCACAAAATTGGGCTTTGTAACAGGAGAACAGTCTGTCGAAAGAGATGGCACAAAGTAACGTCTCCGGAGAGCAAATCAAAGAGCGAGAATTGGCGCAGATGTTTCCAGACTGTGACTGTTTAATGAAGAGACGCAGCATTTTCGAACGCATCTTGAAAGGCCTCCGCCTCCAATTTGCAACTTTAAGGATATGCCTTTGAAGCTGAAATTTAGTATACCTCTTTCCACTTCATGTTCTCCTGATATATTGGCCAAAATTGGGCAAAAATTTTCATAATGCACAAAATTGGGCTTTGTAACAGGAGAACATTCTGTCGAAAGAGATGGCACAATGTAACGTCTCCGGAGAGCCAAATCAAAGAGCGAGAAGTGGCGCAGACGTTTCGAGACTGTGACTGTTTAACGAAGAGACGCAGAATTTTCGAACGCCGCTTGAAAGGCCTGCACCTCTTACTTGCAACTTTAAGGCGATGCCTATGAATCTCAAATTTAGTATACCTCTTTCCACTTCATGTTCTCCTGATATATTGGCCAAAATTTGTGCAAAAATATTCAGATTGCACAAAATTGGGCTTTGTAACAGGAGAACATGCCGTCGAAAGAGATGGCACAAAGTAACGGCTCCGGAGAGCAAATCAAAGGTCAAGAAGTGGCGCAGATGTTTCCAGACTGTGACTGTTTAACGAAGAGACGCAGAATTTTCGAACGCATCTTGAAAGGCCTCCGCCTCTAATTTGCAACTTTAAGGATATGCCTTTGAAGCTGAAATTTAGTATACCTCTTTCCGCTTCATGTTCCCCTGATATATTGGCCAAAATCTGGCGAAAATTTTCAGAATGCACAAAATTGGGATTGTAACAGGAGAACATTCTGTCGAAAGAGATGGTACAAAGTAACGTCTCCGGAGAGCAAATCAAAGAGCGAGAAGTGGCGCAGACGTTTCGAGACTGTGACTGTTTAACAAGAGACGCAGAATTTTCGAACGCCGCTTGAAAGGCCTGCACCTCTTACTTGCAACTTTAAGGCGATGCCTATGAATCTCAAATTTAGTATACCTCTTTCCACTTCATGTTCTCCTGATATATTGGCCAAAATTTGTGCAAAATTTTCAGAATGCACAAAATTGGGCTTTGTAACAGGAGAACATGCCGTCGAAAGAGATGGCACAAAGTAACGGCTCCGGAGAGCAAATCAAAGAGCAAGAAGTGGCGCAGATGTTTCGAGGCAGTGACTGTTTAATGAAGAGACGCAGAATTTTCGAACGCATCTTGAAAGGCCTCCGCCTCCAATTTGCAACTTTAAGGATATGCCTTTGAAGCTGAAATTTAGTATACCTCTTTCCACTTCATGTTCCCCTGATATATTGGCCAAAATCTGGCGAAAATTTTCAGAATGCACAAAATTGGGCTTTGTAACAGGAGAACATTCTGTCGAAAGAGATGGCACAAAGTAACGTCTCCGGAGAGCAAATCAAAGAGCGAGAATTGGCGCAGACGTTTCGAGACTGTGACTGTTTAACGAAGAGACGCAGAATTTTCGAACGCCGCTTGAAAGGCCTGCACCTCTTATTTGCAACTTTAAGGCGATGCCTATGAATCTCAAATTTAGTATACCTCTTTCCACTTCATGTTCTCCTGATATATTGGCCAAAATTTGGCAAAAATTTTCATAATGCACAAAATTGGGCTTTGTAACAGGCGAACATGCCGTCGAAAGAGATGGCACAAAGTAACGTCTCCGGAGACCAAATCAAAGAGCGAGAAGTGGCGCAGACGTTTCGAGATTGTGACTGTTTAACGAAGAGACGCAGAATTTTCGAACGCCGCTTGAAAGGCCTGCACCTCTTATTTGCAACTTTAAGCCGATACCTTTGAAGCTGAAATTTAGTATACCTCTTTCCACTTCATATTCCCCTGATATATTGGCCAAAATCTGGCGAAAATTTTCAGAATGCACAAAATTGGGCTTTGTAACAGGAGAACATTCTGTCGAAAGAGATGGCACAAAGTAACGTCTCCGGAGAGCAAATCAAAGAGCGAGAAGTGGCGCAGACGTTTCGAGACTGTGACTGTTTAACGAAGAGACGCAGAATTTTCGAACGCCGCTTGAAAGGCCTGCACCTCTTACTTGCAACTTTAAGGCGATGCCTATGAATCTCAAATTTAGTATACCTCTTTCCACTTCATGTTCTCCTGATATATTGGCCAAAATTTGTGCAAAAATTTTCATATTGCACATAATTGGGCTTTGTAACAGGAGAACATGCCGTCGAAAGAGATGGCACTAAGTAACGTCTCCGGAGAGCAAATCAAAGGTCAAGAAGTGGCGCAGATGTTTAGAGATAGTGACTGTTTAACGAAGAGACGCAGAATTTTGGAACGCCTCTTGAAAGGCCTGCGCCTCGTATTGGCAACTTTAAGGCGATGCCTTTGAAGCTGAAATTTAGTGTACCTCTTTCCACTGCATGTTCTCCTGATACATTGGCCAAAATTTGGCGAAAATTTTCAGAATGCCCAAAATTGGGCTTTGTAACAGGAGCACATGCCGTCGAAAGAGATGGCACAAAGTAACGTCTCCGGAGAGCAAATCAAAGAGCGAGAAGTGGCGCAGACGTTTCGAGATTGTGACTGTTTAACGAAGAGACGCAGAATTTTCGAACGCCGCTTGAAAGGCCTGCACCTCTTACTTGCAACTTTAAGGCGATGCCTATGAATCTCAAATTTAGTATACCTCTTTCAACTTCATGTTCTCCTGATATATTGGCCAAAATTTGTGCAAAAATTTTCAGAATGCACAAAATTGGGCTTTGTAACAGGAGAACATGCCGTCGAAAGAGATGGCACAAAGTAACGGCTCCGGAGAGCAAATCAAAGAGCAAGAAGTGGCGCAGATGTTTCGAGGCAGTGACTGCTTAATGAAGAGACGCAGAATTTTCGAACGCATCTTGAAAGGCCTCCGCCTCCAATTTGCAACTTTAAGGATATGCCTTTGAAGCTGAAATTTAGTATACCTCTTTCCACTTCATGTTCCCCTGATATATTGGCCAAAATCTGGCGAAAATTTTCAGAATGCACAAAATTGGGCTTTGTAACAGGAGAACATTCTGTCGAAAGAGATGGCACAAAGTAACGTCTCCGGAGAGCAAATCAAAGAGCGAGAATTGGCGCAGACGTTTCGAGACTGTGACTGTTTAACGAAGAGACGCAGAATTTTCGAACGCCGCTTGAAAGGCCTGCACCTCTTATTTGCAACTTTAAGGCGATGCCTATGAATCTCAAATTTAGTATACCTCTTTCCACTTCATGTTCTCCTGATATATTGGCCAAAATTTGTGCAAAAATTTTCATAATGCACAAAATTGGGCTTTGTAACAGGCGAACATGCCGTCGAAAGAGATGGCACAAAGTAACGTCTCCGGAGACCAAATCAAAGAGCGAGAAGTGGCGCAGACGTTTCGAGATTGTGACTGTTTAACGAAGAGACGCAGAATTTTCGAACGCCGCTTGAAAGGCCTGCACCTCTTATTTGCAACTTTAAGCCGATACCTTTGAAGCTGAAATTTAGTATACCTCTTTCCACTTCATATTCCCCTGATATATTGGCCAAAATCTGGCGAAAATTTTCAGAATGCACAAAATTGGGCTTTGTAACAGGAGAACATTCTGTCGAAAGAGATGGCACAAAGTAACGTCTCCGGAGAGCAAATCAAAGAGCGAGAAGTGGCGCAGACGTTTCGAGACTGTGACTGTTTAACGAAGAGACGCAGAATTTTCGAACGCCGCTTGAAAGGCCTGCACCTCTTACTTGCAACTTTAAGGCGATGCCTATGAATCTCAAATTTAGTATACCTCTTTCCACTTCATGTTCTCCTGATATATTGGCCAAAATTTGTGCAAAAATTTTCATATTGCACATAATTGGGCTTTGTAACAGGAGAACATGCCGTCGAAAGAGATGGCACTAAGTAACGTCTCCGGAGAGCAAATCAAAGGTCAAGAAGTGGCGCAGATGTTTAGAGATAGTGACTGTTTAACGAAGAGACGCAGAATTTTGGAACGCCTCTTGAAAGGCCTGCGCCTCGTATTGGCAACTTTAAGGCGATGCCTTTGAAGCTGAAATTTAGTGTACCTCTTTCCACTGCATGTTCTCCTGATACATTGGCCAAAATTTGGCGAAAATTTTCAGAATGCCCAAAATTGGGCTTTGTAACAGGAGCACATGCCGTCGAAAGAGATGGCACAAAGTAACGTCTCCGGAGAGCAAATCAAAGAGCGAGAAGTGGCGCAGACGTTTCGAGATTGTGACTGTTTAACGAAGAGACGCAGAATTTTCGAACGCCGCTTGAAAGGCCTGCACCTCTTACTTGCAACTTTAAGGCGATGCCTATGAATCTCAAATTTAGTATACCTCTTTCAACTTCATGTTCTCCTGATATATTGGCCAAAATTTGTGCAAAAATTTTCAGAATGCACAAAATTGGGCTTTGTAACAGGAGAACATGCCGTCGAAAGAGATGGCACAAAGTAACGGCTCCGGAGAGCAAATCAAAGAGCAAGAAGTGGCGCAGATGTTTCGAGGCAGTGACTGCTTAATGAAGAGACGCAGAATTTTCGAACGCATCTTGAAAGGCCTCCGCCTCCAATTTGCAACTTTAAGGATATGCCTTTGAAGCTGAAATTTAGTATACCTCTTTCCACTTCATGTTCCCCTGATATATTGGCCAAAATCTGGCGAAAATTTTCAGAATGCACAAAATTGGGCTTTGTAACAGGAGAACATTCTGTCGAAAGAGATGGCACAAAGTAACGTCTCCGGAGAGCAAATCAAAGAGCGAGAATTGGCGCAGACGTTTCGAGACTGTGACTGTTTAACGAAGAGACGCAGAATTTTCGAACGCCGCTTGAAAGGCCTGCACCTCTTATTTGCAACTTTAAGGCGATGCCTATGAATCTCAAATTTAGTATACCTCTTTCCACTTCATGTTCTCCTGATATATTGGCCAAAATTTGTGCAAAAATTTTCATAATGCACAAAATTGGGCTTTGTAACAGGCGAACATGCCGTCGAAAGAGATGGCACAAAGTAACGTCTCCGGAGACCAAATCAAAGAGCGAGAAGTGGCGCAGACGTTTCGAGATTGTGACTGTTTAACGAAGAGACGCAGAATTTTCGAACGCCGCTTGAAAGGCCTGCACCTCTTATTTGCAACTTTAAGCCGATACCTTTGAAGCTGAAATTTAGTATACCTCTTTCCACTTCATATTCCCCTGATATATTGGCCAAAATCTGGCGAAAATTTTCAGAATGCACAAAATTGGGCTTTGTAACAGGAGAACATTCTGTCGAAAGAGATGGCACAAAGTAACGTCTCCGGAGAGCAAATCAAAGAGCGAGAAGTGGCGCAGACGTTTCGAGACTGTGACTGTTTAACGAAGAGACGCAGAATTTTCGAACGCCGCTTGAAAGGCCTCCGCCTCTAATTTGCAACTTTAAGGATATGCCTTTGAAGCTGAAATTTAGTATACCTCTTTCCGCTTCATGTTCCCCTGATATATTGGCAAAAATCTGGCGAAAATTTTCAGAATGCACAAAATTGGGCTTTGTAACAGGAGAACATTCTGTCGAAAGAGATGGCACAAAGTAACGTCTCCGGAGAGCAAATCAAAGAGCGAGAAGTGGCGCAGACGTTTCGAGACTGTGACTGTTTAACGAAGAGACGCAGAATTTTCGAACGCCGCTTGTAAGGCCTCCGCCTCTAATTTGCAACTTTAAGGATATGCCTTTGAAGCTGAAATTTAGTATACCTCTTTCCGCTTCATGTTCCCCTGATATATTGGCAAAAATCTGGCGAAAATTTTCAGAATGCACAAAATTGGGCTTTGTAACAGGAGAACATGCCGTCGAAAGAGATGGCACAAAGTAACGGCTCCGGAGAGCAAATCAAAGAGCAAGAAGTGGCGCAGATGTTTCGAGGCAGTGACTGTTTAACGAAGAGACGCAGAATTTTCGAACGCCTCTTGAAAGGCCTGTGCCTCTTATTGGCAACTTTAAGGCGATGCCTTTGAAGCTGAAATTTAGTATACCTCTTTCCACTTCATGTTCTCCTGATATATTCGCCAAAATTTGGCAAAAATTTTCATAATGCACAAAATTGGGCTTTGTAACAGGAGAACATGCCGTCGAAAGTGATGGCACAAGGTAACGTCTCCGGAGAGCAAATCAAAGAGCGAGAAGTGGCGCAGATGTTTAGAGATAGTGACTGTTTAACGAAGAGACGCAGAATTTTGGAACGCCTCTTGAAAGGCCTGCGCCTCGTATTGGCAACTTTAAGGCGATGCCTTTGAAGCTGAAATTTAGTGTACCTCTTTCCACTGCATGTTCTCCTGATACATTGGCCAAAATTTGGCGAAAATTCTCAGAATGCCCAAAATTGGGCTTTGTAACAGGAGAACATTCTGTCGAAAGAGATGGCACAAAGTAACGTCTCCGGAGTGCAAATCAAAGAGCGAGAAGTGGCGCAGACGTTTCGAGATTGTGACTGTTTAACGAAGAGACGCAGAATTTTCGAACGCCGCTTGAAAGGCCTGCACCTCTTACTTGCAACTTTAAGGCGATGCCTATGAATCTCAAATTTAGTATACCTCTTTCCACTTCATGTTCTCCTGATATATTGGCCAAAATTTGTGCAAAAATTTTCATATTGCACATAATTGGGCTTTGTAACAGGAGAACATGCCGTCGAAAGAGATGGCACTAAGTAACGGCTCCGGAGAGCAAATCAAAGGTCAAGAAGTGGCGCAGACGTTTCGAGATTGTGACTGTTTAACGAAGAGACGCAGAATTTTCGAACGCCGCTTGAAAGGCCTGCACCTCTTACAGCAACTTTAAGGCGATGCCTATGAATCTCAAATTTAGTATACCTCTTTCCGCTTCATGTTCCCCTGATATATTGGCAAAAATCTGGCGAAAATTTTCAGAATGCACAAAATTGGGATTGTAACAGGAGAACATTCTGTCGAAAGAGATGGTACAAAGTAACGTCTTCGGAGAGCAAATCAAAGAGCGAGAAGTGGCGCAGACGTTTCGAGACTGTGACTGTTTAACGAAGAGACGCAGAATTTTCGAACGCCGCTTGAAAGGCCTGCACCTCTTATTTGCAACTTTAAGCCGATGCCTTTGAAGCTGAAATTTAGTATACCTCTTTCCACTTCATGTTCCCCTGATATATTGGCCAAAATCTGGCGAAAATTTTCAGAATGCAAAAAATTGGGCTTTGTAACAGGAGAACATTCTGTCGAAAGAGATGGCACTAAGTAACGGCTCCGGAGAGCAAATGAAAGGTCAAGAAGTGGCGCAGATGTTTCCAGACTGTGACTGTTTAACGAAGAGACGCAGAATTTTCGAACGCATCTTGAAAGGCCTCCGCCTCTAATTTGCAACTTTAGGGATATGCCTTTGAAGCTGAAATTTAGTATACCTCTTTCCGCTTCATGTTCCCCTGATATATTGGCAAAAATCTGGCGAAAATTTTCAGAATGCACAAAATTGGGCTTTGTAACAGGAGAACATTCTGTCGAAAGAGATGGCACAAAGTAACGTCTCCGGAGAGCAAATCAAAGAGCGAGAAGTGGCGCAGACGTTTCGAGATTGTGACTGTTTAACGAAGAGACGCAGAATTTTCGAACGCCGCTTGAAAGGCCTGCACCTCTTACTTGCAACTTTAAGGCGATGCCTATGAATCTCAAATTTAGTATACCTCTTTCCACTTCATGTTCTCCTGATATATTGGCCAAAATTTGTGCAAAATTTTCAGAATGCACAAAATTGGGCTTTGTAACAGGAGAACATGCCGTCGAAAGAGATGGCACAAAGTAACGGCTCCGGAGAGCAAATCAAAGAGCAAGAAGTGGCGCAGATGTTTCGAGGCAGTGACTGTTTAATGAAGAGACGCAGAATTTTCGAACGCATCTTGAAAGGCCTCCGCCTCCAATTTGCAACTTTAAGGATATGCCTTTGAAGCTGAAATTTAGTATACCTCTTTCCACTTCATGTTCCCCTGATATATTGGCCAAAATCTGGCGAAAATTTTCAGAATGCACAAAATTGGGCTTTGTAACAGGAGAACATTCTGTCGAAAGAGATGGCACAAAGTAACGTCTCCGGAGAGCAAATCAAAGAGCGAGAATTGGCGCAGACGTTTCGAGACTGTGACTGTTTAACGAAGAGACGCAGAATTTTCGAACGCCGCTTGAAAGGCCTGCACCTCTTATTTGCAACTTTAAGGCGATGCCTATGAATCTCAAATTTAGTATACCTCTTTCCACTTCATGTTCTCCTGATATATTGGCCAAAATTTGTGCAAAAGTTTTCATATTGCACATAATTGGGCTTTGTAACAGGAGAACATGCCGTCGAAAGAGATGGCACTAAGTAACGGCTCCGGAGAGCAAATCAAAGAGCAAGAAGTGGCGCAGATGTTTCCAGACTGTGACTGTTTAATGAAGAGACGCAGAATTTTCGAACGCATCTTGAAAGGCCTCCGCCTCTAATTTGCAACTTTAAGGATATGCCTTTGAAGCTGAAATTTAGTATACCTCTTTCCGCTTCATGTTCCCCTAATATATTGGCCAAAATCTGGCGAAAATTTTCAGAATGCACAAAATTGGGATTGTAACAGGAGAACATTCTGTCGAAAGAGATGGTACAAAGTAACGTCTCCGGAGAGAAAATCAAGGAGCGAGAAGTGGCGCAGACGTTTCGAGACTGTGACTGTTTAGCGAAGAGACGCAGAATTTTCGAATGCCGCTTGAAAGGCCTGCACCTCTTATTTGCAACTTTAAGGCGATGCCTATGAATCTCAAATTTAGTATACCTCTTTCCACTTCATGTTCTCCTGATATATTGGCCAAAATTTGGCAAAAATTTTCATAATGCACAAAATTGGGCTTTGTAACAGGAGAACATGCCGTCGAAAGAGATGGCACAAAGTAACGGCTCCGGAGAGCAAATCAAGGAGCAAGAAGTGGCGCAGATGTTTCCAGACTGTGACTGTTTAATGAAGAGACGCAGAATTTTCGAACGCATCTTGAAAGGCCTCCGCCTCCAATTTGCAACTTTAAGGATATGCCTTTGAAGCTGAAATTTAGTATACCTCTTTCCACTTCATGTTCCCCTGATATATTGGCCAAAATCTGGCGAAAATTTTCAGAATGCACAAAATTGGGCTTTGTAACAGGAGAACAGTCTGTCGAAAGAGATGGCACAAAGTAACGTCTCCGGAGAGCAAATCAAAGAGCGAGAATTGGCGCAGATGTTTCCAGACTGTGACTGTTTAATGAAGAGACGCAGCATTTTCGAACGCATCTTGAAAGGCCTCCGCCTCCAATTTGCAACTTTAAGGATATGCCTTTGAAGCTGAAATTTAGTATACCTCTTTCCACTTCATGTTCTCCTGATATATTGGCCAAAATTTGGCAAAAATTTTCATAATGCACAAAATTGGGCTTTGTAACAGGAGAACATTCTGTCGAAAGAGATGGCACAATGTAACGTCTCCGGAGAGCAAATCAAAGAGCGAGAAGTGGCGCAGACGTTTCGAGACTGTGACTGTTTAACGAAGAGACGCAGAATTTTCGAACGCCGCTTGAAAGGCCTGCACCTCTTACTTGCAACTTTAAGGCGATGCCTATGAATCTCAAATTTAGTATACCTCTTTCCACTTCATGTTCTCCTGATATATTGGCCAAAATTTGTGCAAAAATATTCAGATTGCACAAAATTGGGCTTTGTAACAGGAGAACATGCCGTCGAAAGAGATGGCACAAAGTAACGGCTCCGGAGAGCAAATCAAAGGTCAAGAAGTGGCGCAGATGTTTCCAGACTGTGACTGTTTAACGAAGAGACGCAGAATTTTCGAACGCATCTTGAAAGGCCTCCGCCTCTAATTTGCAACTTTAAGGATATGCCTTTGAAGCTGAAATTTAGTATACCTCTTTCCGCTTCATGTTCCCCTGATATATTGGCAAAAATCTGGCGAAAATTTTCAGAATGCACAAAATTGGGATTGTAACAGGAGAACATTCTGTCGAAAGAGATGGTACAAAGTAACGTCTCCGGAGAGCAAATCAAAGAGCGAGAAGTGGCGCAGACGTTTCGAGACTGTGACTGTTTAACGAAGAGACGCAGAATTTTCGAACGCCGCTTGAAAGGCCTGCACCTCTTACTTGCAACTTTAAGGCGATGCCTATGAATCTCAAATTTAGTATACCTCTTTCCACTTCATGTTCTCCTGATATATTGGCCAAAATTTGTGCAAAATTTTCAGAATGCACAAAATTGGGCTTTGTAACAGGAGAACATGCCGTCGAAAGAGATGGCACAAAGTAACGGCTCCGGAGAGCAAATCAAAGAGCAAGAAGTGGCGCAGATGTTTCGAGGCAGTGACTGTTTAATGAAGAGACGCAGAATTTTCGAACGCATCTTGAAAGGCCTCCGCCTCCAATTTGCAACTTTAAGGATATGCCTTTGAAGCTGAAATTTAGTATACCTCTTTCCACTTCATGTTCCCCTGATATATTGGCCAAAATCTGGCGAAAATTTTCAGAATGCACAAAATTGGGCTTTGTAACAGGAGAACATTCTGTCGAAAGAGATGGCACAAAGTAACGTCTCCGGAGAGCAAATCAAAGAGCGAGAATTGGCGCAGACGTTTCGAGACTGTGACTGTTTAACGAAGAGACGCAGAATTTTCGAACGCCGCTTGAAAGGCCTGCACCTCTTATTTGCAACTTTAAGGCGATGCCTATGAATCTCAAATTTAGTATACCTCTTTCCACTTCATGTTCTCCTGATATATTGGCCAAAATTTGGCAAAAATTTTCATAATGCACAAAATTGGGCTTTGTAACAGGCGAACATGCCGTCGAAAGAGATGGCACAAAGTAACGTCTCCGGAGACCAAATCAAAGAGCGAGAAGTGGCGCAGACGTTTCGAGATTGTGACTGTTTAACGAAGAGACGCAGAATTTTCGAACGCCGCTTGAAAGGCCTGCACCTCTTATTTGCAACTTTAAGCCGATACCTTTGAAGCTGAAATTTAGTATACCTCTTTCCACTTCATATTCCCCTGATATATTGGCCAAAATCTGGCGAAAATTTTCAGAATGCACAAAATTGGGCTTTGTAACAGGAGAACATTCTGTCGAAAGAGATGGCACAAAGTAACGTCTCCGGAGAGCAAATCAAAGAGCGAGAAGTGGCGCAGACGTTTCGAGACTGTGACTGTTTAACGAAGAGACGCAGAATTTTCGAACGCCGCTTGAAAGGCCTGCACCTCTTACTTGCAACTTTAAGGCGATGCCTATGAATCTCAAATTTAGTATACCTCTTTCCACTTCATGTTCTCCTGATATATTGGCCAAAATTTGTGCAAAAATTTTCATATTGCACATAATTGGGCTTTGTAACAGGAGAACATGCCGTCGAAAGAGATGGCACTAAGTAACGTCTCCGGAGAGCAAATCAAAGGTCAAGAAGTGGCGCAGATGTTTAGAGATAGTGACTGTTTAACGAAGAGACGCAGAATTTTGGAACGCCTCTTGAAAGGCCTGCGCCTCGTATTGGCAACTTTAAGGCGATGCCTTTGAAGCTGAAATTTAGTGTACCTCTTTCCACTGCATGTTCTCCTGATACATTGGCCAAAATTTGGCGAAAATTTTCAGAATGCCCAAAATTGGGCTTTGTAACAGGAGCACATGCCGTCGAAAGAGATGGCACAAAGTAACGTCTCCGGAGAGCAAATCAAAGAGCGAGAAGTGGCGCAGACGTTTCGAGATTGTGACTGTTTAACGAAGAGACGCAGAATTTTCGAACGCCGCTTGAAAGGCCTGCACCTCTTACTTGCAACTTTAAGGCGATGCCTATGAATCTCAAATTTAGTATACCTCTTTCCACTTCATGTTCTCCTGATATATTGGCCAAAATTTGTGCAAAAATTTTCAGAATGCACAAAATTGGGCTTTGTAACAGGAGAACATGCCGTCGAAAGAGATGGCACAAAGTAACGGCTCCGGAGAGCAAATCAAAGAGCAAGAAGTGGCGCAGATGTTTCGAGGCAGTGACTGCTTAATGAAGAGACGCAGAATTTTCGAACGCATCTTGAAAGGCCTCCGCCTCCAATTTGCAACTTTAAGGATATGCCTTTGAAGCTGAAATTTAGTATACCTCTTTCCACTTCATGTTCCCCTGATATATTGGCCAAAATCTGGCGAAAATTTTCAGAATGCACAAAATTGGGCTTTGTAACAGGAGAACATTCTGTCGAAAGAGATGGCACAAAGTAACGTCTCCGGAGAGCAAATCAAAGAGCGAGAATTGGCGCAGACGTTTCGAGACTGTGACTGTTTAACGAAGAGACGCAGAATTTTCGAACGCCGCTTGAAAGGCCTGCACCTCTTATTTGCAACTTTAAGGCGATGCCTATGAATCTCAAATTTAGTATACCTCTTTCCACTTCATGTTCTCCTGATATATTGGCCAAAATTTGTGCAAAAATTTTCATAATGCACAAAATTGGGCTTTGTAACAGGCGAACATGCCGTCGAAAGAGATGGCACAAAGTAACGTCTCCGGAGACCAAATCAAAGAGCGAGAAGTGGCGCAGACGTTTCGAGATTGTGACTGTTTAACGAAGAGACGCAGAATTTTCGAACGCCGCTTGAAAGGCCTGCACCTCTTATTTGCAACTTTAAGCCGATACCTTTGAAGCTGAAATTTAGTATACCTCTTTCCACTTCATATTCCCCTGATATATTGGCCAAAATCTGGCGAAAATTTTCAGAATGCACAAAATTGGGCTTTGTAACAGGAGAACATTCTGTCGAAAGAGATGGCACAAAGTAACGTCTCCGGAGAGCAAATCAAAGAGCGAGAAGTGGCGCAGACGTTTCGAGACTGTGACTGTTTAACGAAGAGACGCAGAATTTTCGAACGCCGCTTGAAAGGCCTCCGCCTCTAATTTGCAACTTTAAGGATATGCCTTTGAAGCTGAAATTTAGTATACCTCTTTCCGCTTCATGTTCCCCTGATATATTGGCAAAAATCTGGCGAAAATTTTCAGAATGCACAAAATTGGGCTTTGTAACAGGAGAACATGCCGTCGAAAGAGATGGCACAAAGTAACGGCTCCGGAGAGCAAATCAAAGAGCAAGAAGTGGCGCAGATGTTTCGAGGCAGTGACTGTTTAACGAAGAGACGCAGAATTTTCGAACGCCTCTTGAAAGGCCTGTGCCTCTTATTGGCAACTTTAAGGCGATGCCTTTGAAGCTGAAATTTAGTATACCTCTTTCCACTTCATGTTCTCCTGATATATTCGCCAAAATTTGGCAAAAATTTTCATAATGCACAAAATTGGGCTTTGTAACAGGAGAACATGCCGTCGAAAGTGATGGCACAAGGTAACGTCTCCGGAGAGCAAATCAAAGAGCGAGAAGTGGCGCAGATGTTTAGAGATAGTGACTGTTTAACGAAGAGACGCAGAATTTTGGAACGCCTCTTGAAAGGCCTGCGCCTCGTATTGGCAACTTTAAGGCGATGCCTTTGAAGCTGAAATTTAGTGTACCTCTTTCCACTGCATGTTCTCCTGATACATTGGCCAAAATTTGGCGAAAATTCTCAGAATGCCCAAAATTGGGCTTTGTAACAGGAGAACATTCTGTCGAAAGAGATGGCACAAAGTAACGTCTCCGGAGTGCAAATCAAAGAGCGAGAAGTGGCGCAGACGTTTCGAGATTGTGACTGTTTAACGAAGAGACGCAGAATTTTCGAACGCCGCTTGAAAGGCCTGCACCTCTTACTTGCAACTTTAAGGCGATGCCTATGAATCTCAAATTTAGTATACCTCTTTCCACTTCATGTTCTCCTGATATATTGGCCAAAATTTGTGCAAAAATTTTCATATTGCACATAATTGGGCTTTGTAACAGGAGAACATGCCGTCGAAAGAGATGGCACTAAGTAACGGCTCCGGAGAGCAAATCAAAGGTCAAGAAGTGGCGCAGACGTTTCGAGATTGTGACTGTTTAACGAAGAGACGCAGAATTTTCGAACGCCGCTTGAAAGGCCTGCACCTCTTACAGCAACTTTAAGGCGATGCCTATGAATCTCAAATTTAGTATACCTCTTTCCGCTTCATGTTCCCCTGATATATTGGCAAAAATCTGGCGAAAATTTTCAGAATGCACAAAATTGGGATTGTAACAGGAGAACATTCTGTCGAAAGAGATGGTACAAAGTAACGTCTTCGGAGAGCAAATCAAAGAGCGAGAAGTGGCGCAGACGTTTCGAGACTGTGACTGTTTAACGAAGAGACGCAGAATTTTCGAACGCCGCTTGAAAGGCCTGCACCTCTTATTTGCAACTTTAAGCCGATGCCTTTGAAGCTGAAATTTAGTATACCTCTTTCCACTTCATGTTCCCCTGATATATTGGCCAAAATCTGGCGAAAATTTTCAGAATGCAAAAAATTGGGCTTTGTAACAGGAGAACATTCTGTCGAAAGAGATGGCACTAAGTAACGGCTCCGGAGAGCAAATGAAAGGTCAAGAAGTGGCGCAGATGTTTCCAGACTGTGACTGTTTAACGAAGAGACGCAGAATTTTCGAACGCATCTTGAAAGGCCTCCGCCTCTAATTTGCAACTTTAGGGATATGCCTTTGAAGCTGAAATTTAGTATACCTCTTTCCGCTTCATGTTCCCCTGATATATTGGCAAAAATCTGGCGAAAATTTTCAGAATGCACAAAATTGGGCTTTGTAACAGGAGAACATTCTGTCGAAAGAGATGGCACAAAGTAACGTCTCCGGAGAGCAAATCAAAGAGCGAGAAGTGGCGCAGACGTTTCGAGATTGTGACTGTTTAACGAAGAGACGCAGAATTTTCGAACGCCGCTTGAAAGGCCTGCACCTCTTACTTGCAACTTTAAGGCGATGCCTATGAATCTCAAATTTAGTATACCTCTTTCCGCTTCATGTTCCCCTGATATATTGGCAAAAATCTGGCGAAAATTTTCAGAATGCACAAAATTGGGATTGTAACAGGAGAACATTCTGTCGAAAGAGATGGTACAAAGTAACGTCTCCGGAGAGCAAATCAAAGAGCGAGAAGTGGCGCAGACGTTTCGAGCCTGTGACTGTTTAACGAAGAGACGCAGAATTTTCGAACGCCGCTTGAAAGGCCTGCACCTCTTATTTGCAACTTTAAGCCGATGCCTTTGAAGCTGAAATTTAGTATACCTCTTTCCACTTCATGTTCCCCTGATATATTGGCCCAAATTTGGCAAAAATTTTCATAATGCACAAAATTGGGCTTTGTAACAGGCGAACATGCCGTCGAAAGAGATGGCACAAAGTAACGTCTCCGGAGACCAAATCAAAGAGCGAGAATTGGCGCAGTGTTTCGAGGCAGTGACTGTTTAATGAAGAGACGCAGAATTTTCGAACGCATCTTGAAAGGCCTCCGCCTCCAATTTGCAACTTTAAGGATATGCCTTTGAAGCTGAAATTTAGTATACCTCTTTCCACTTCATGTTCCCCTGATATATTGGCCAAAATCTGGCGAAAATTTTCAGAATGCACAAAATTGGGCTTTGTAACAGGAGAACATTCTGTCGAAAGAGATGGCACAAAGTAACGTCTCCGGAGAGCAAATCAAAGAGCGAGAATTGGCGCAGACGTTTCGAGACTGTGACTGTTTAACGAAGAGACGCAGAATTTTCGAACGCCGCTTGAAAGGCCTGCACCTCTTATTTGCAACTTTAAGGCGATGCCTATGAATCTCAAATTTAGTATACCTCTTTCCACTTCATGTTCTCCTGATATATTGGCCAAAATTTGTGCAAAAGTTTTCATATTGCACATAATTGGGCTTTGTAACAGGAGAACATGCCGTCGAAAGAGATGGCACTAAGTAACGGCTCCGGAGAGCAAATCAAAGAGCAAGAAGTGGCGCAGATGTTTCCAGACTGTGACTGTTTAATGAAGAGACGCAGCATTTTCGAACGCATCTTGAAAGGCCTCCGCCTCCAATTTGCAACTTTAAGGATATGCCTTTGAAGCTGAAATTTAGTATACCTCTTTCCACTTCATGTTCTCCTGATATATTGGCCAAAATTTGGCAAAAATTTTCATAATGCACAAAATTGGGCTTTGTAACAGGAGAACATTCTGTCGAAAGAGATGGCACAATGTAACGTCTCCGGAGAGCAAATCAAAGAGCGAGAAGTGGCGCAGACGTTTCGAGACTGTGACTGTTTAACGAAGAGACGCAGAATTTTCGAACGCCGCTTGAAAGGCCTGCACCTCTTACTTGCAACTTTAAGGCGATGCCTATGAATCTCAAATTTAGTATACCTCTTTCCACTTCATGTTCTCCTGATATATTGGCCAAAATTTGTGCAAAAATATTCAGATTGCACAAAATTGGGCTTTGTAACAGGAGAACATGCCGTCGAAAGAGATGGCACAAAGTAACGGCTCCGGAGAGCAAATCAAAGGTCAAGAAGTGGCGCAGATGTTTCCAGACTGTGACTGTTTAACGAAGAGACGCAGAATTTTCGAACGCATCTTGAAAGGCCTCCGCCTCTAATTTGCAACTTTAAGGATATGCCTTTGAAGCTGAAATTTAGTATACCTCTTTCCGCTTCATGTTCCCCTGATATATTGGCAAAAATCTGGCGAAAATTTTCAGAATGCACAAAATTGGGATTGTAACAGGAGAACATTCTGTCGAAAGAGATGGTACAAAGTAACGTCTCCGGAGAGCAAATCAAAGAGCGAGAAGTGGCGCAGACGTTTCGAGACTGTGACTGTTTAACGAAGAGACGCAGAATTTTCGAACGCCGCTTGAAAGGCCTGCACCTCTTACTTGCAACTTTAAGGCGATGCCTATGAATCTCAAATTTAGTATACCTCTTTCCACTTCATGTTCTCCTGATATATTGGCCAAAATTTGTGCAAAATTTTCAGAATGCACAAAATTGGGCTTTGTAACAGGAGAACATGCCGTCGAAAGAGATGGCACAAAGTAACGGCTCCGGAGAGCAAATCAAAGAGCAAGAAGTGGCGCAGATGTTTCGAGGCAGTGACTGTTTAATGAAGAGACGCAGAATTTTCGAACGCATCTTGAAAGGCCTCCGCCTCCAATTTGCAACTTTAAGGATATGCCTTTGAAGCTGAAATTTAGTATACCTCTTTCCACTTCATGTTCCCCTGATATATTGGCCAAAATCTGGCGAAAATTTTCAGAATGCACAAAATTGGGCTTTGTAACAGGAGAACATTCTGTCGAAAGAGATGGCACAAAGTAACGTCTCCGGAGAGCAAATCAAAGAGCGAGAATTGGCGCAGACGTTTCGAGACTGTGACTGTTTAACGAAGAGACGCAGAATTTTCGAACGCCGCTTGAAAGGCCTGCACCTCTTATTTGCAACTTTAAGGCGATGCCTATGAATCTCAAATTTAGTATACCTCTTTCCACTTCATGTTCTCCTGATATATTGGCCAAAATTTGGCAAAAATTTTCATAATGCACAAAATTGGGCTTTGTAACAGGCGAACATGCCGTCGAAAGAGATGGCACAAAGTAACGTCTCCGGAGACCAAATCAAAGAGCGAGAAGTGGCGCAGACGTTTCGAGATTGTGACTGTTTAACGAAGAGACGCAGAATTTTCGAACGCCGCTTGAAAGGCCTGCACCTCTTATTTGCAACTTAAGGATATGCCTTTGAAGCTGAAATTTAGTATACCTCTTTCCGCTTCATGTTCCCCTGATATATTGGCCAAAATCTGGCGAAAATTTTCAGAATGCACAAAATTGGGATTGTAACAGGAGAACATTCTGTCGAAAGAGATGGTACAAAGTAACGTCTCCGGAGAGCAAATCAAAGAGCGAGAAGTGGCGCAGATGTTTCGAGGCAGTGACTGTTTAACGAAGAGACGCAGAATTTTCGAACGCCTCTTGAACGGCCTGTGCCTCTTATTGGCAACTTCAAGGCGATGCCTTTGAAGCTGAAATTTAGTATACCTCTTTCCACTTCATGTTCTCCTGATATATTGGCCAAAATTTGGCAAAAATTTTCATAATGCACAAAATTGGGCTTTGTAACAGGAGAACATTCTGTCGAAAGAGATGGCACAAAGTAACGTCTCCGGAGAGCAAATCAAAGAGCGAGAAGTGGCGCAGACGTTTCGAGACTGTGACTGTTTAACGAAGAGACGCAGAATTTTCGAACGCCGCTTGAAAGGCCTGCACCTCTTACTTGCAACTTTAAGGCGATGCCTATGAATCTCAAATTTAGTATACCTCTTTCCACTTCATGTTCTCCTGATATATTGGCCAAAATTTGTGCAAAAATATTCAGATTGCACAAAATTGGGATTGTAACAGGAGAACATTCTGTCGAAAGAGATGGTACAAAGTAACGTCTCCGGAGAGCAAATCAAAGAGCGAGAAGTGGCGCAGACGTTTCGAGACTGTGACTGTTTAACGAAGAGACGCAGAATTTTCGAATGCCGCTTGAAAGGCCTGCACCTCTTACTTGCAACTTTAAGGCGATGCCTATGAATCTCAAATTTAGTATACCTCTTTCCACTTCATGTTCTCCTGATATATTGGCCAAAATTTGTGCAAAAATATTCAGATTGCACAAAATTGGGATTGTAACAGGAGAACATTCTGTCGAAAGAGATGGCACAAAGTAACGGCTCCGGAGAGCAAATCAAGGAGCAAGAAGTGGCGCAGATGTTTCCAGACTGTGACTGTTTAATGAAGAGACGCAGAATTTTCGAACGCATCTTGAAAGGCCTCCGCCTCCAATTTGCAACTTTAAGGATATGCCTTTGAAGCTGAAATTTAGTATACCTCTTTCCACTTCATGTTCCCCTGATATATTGGCCAAAATCTGGCGAAAATTTTCAGAATGCACAAAATTGGGCTTTGTAACAGGAGAACATTCTGTCGAAAGAGATGGCACAAAGTAACGTCTCCGGAGAGCAAATCAAAGAGCGAGAATTGGCGCAGATGTTTCCAGACTGTGACTGTTTAATGAAGAGACGCAGCATTTTCGAACGCATCTTGAAAGGCCTCCGCCTCCAATTTGCAACTTTAAGGATATGCCTTTGAAGCTGAAATTTAGTATACCTCTTTCCACTTCATGTTCTCCTGATATATTGGCCAAAATTTGGCAAAAATTTTCATAATGCACAAAATTGGGCTTTGTAACAGGAGAACATTCTGTCGAAAGAGATGGTACAAAGTAACGTCTCCGGAGAGAAAATCAAAGAGCGAGAAGTGGCGCAGACGTTTCGAGACTGTGACTGTTTAACGAAGAGACGCAGAATTTTCGAATGCCGCTTGAAAGGCCTGCACCTCTTATTTGCAACTTTAAGGCGATGCCTATGAATCTCAAATTTAGTATACCTCTTTCCACTTCATGTTCTCCTGATATATTGGCCAAAATTTGGCAAAAATTTTCATAATGCACAAAATTGGGCTTTGTAACAGGAGAACATGCCGTCGAAAGAGATGGCACAAAGTAACGGCTCCGGAGAGCAAATCAAGGAGCAAGAAGTGGCGCAGATGTTTCCAGACTGTGACTGTTTAATGAAGAGACGCAGAATTTTCGAACGCATCTTGAAAGGCCTCCGCCTCCAATTTGCAACTTTAAGGATATGCCTTTGAAGCTGAAATTTAGTATACCTCTTTCCACTTCATGTTCCCCTGATATATTGGCCAAAATCTGGCGAAAATTTTCAGAATGCACAAAATTGGGCTTTGTAACAGGAGAACATTCTGTCGAAAGAGATGGCACAAAGTAACGTCTCCGGAGAGCAAATCAAAGAGCGAGAATTGGCGCAGATGTTTCCAGACTGTGACTGTTTAATGAAGAGACGCAGCATTTTCGAACGCATCTTGAAAGGCCTCCGCCTCCAATTTGCAACTTTAAGGATATGCCTTTGAAGCTGAAATTTAGTATACCTCTTTCCACTTCATGTTCTCCTGATATATTGGCCAAAATTTGGCAAAAATTTTCATAATGCACAAAATTGGGCTTTGTAACAGGAGAACATTCTGTCGAAAGAGATGGCACAATGTAACGTCTCCGGAGAGCAAATCAAAGAGCGAGAAGTGGCGCAGACGTTTCGAGACTGTGACTGTTTAACGAAGAGACGCAGAATTTTCGAACGCCGCTTGAAAGGCCTGCACCTCTTACTTGCAACTTTAAGGCGATGCCTATGAATCTCAAATTTAGTATACCTCTTTCCACTTCATGTTCTCCTGATATATTGGCCAAAATTTGTGCAAAAATATTCAGATTGCACAAAATTGGGCTTTGTAACAGGAGAACATGCCGTCGAAAGAGATGGCACAAAGTAACGGCTCCGTAGAGCAAATCAAAGAGCAAGAAATGGCGCAGATGTTTCCAGACTGTGACTGTTTAACGAAGAGACGCAGAATTTTCGAACGCATCTTGAAAGGCCTCCGCCTCTAATTTGCAACTTTAAGGATATGCCTTTGAAGCTGAAATTTAGTATACCTCTTTCCGCTTCATGTTCCCCTGATATATTGGCCAAAATCTGGCGAAAATTTTCAGAATGCACAAAATTGGGATTGTAACAGGAGAACATTCTGTCGAAAGTGATGGTACAAAGTAACGTCTCCGGAGAGCAAATCAAAGAGCGAGAAGTGGCGCAGTCGTTTCGAGACTGTGACTGTTTAACGAAGAGACGTAGAATTTTCGAATGCCGCTTGAAAGGCCTGCACCTCTTATTTGCATCTTTAAGGCGATGCCTATGAATCTCAAATTTAGTATACCTCTTTCCACTTCATGTTCTCCTGATATATTGGCCAAAATTTGGCAAAAATTTTCATAATGCACAAAATTGGGCTTTGTAACTGGAGAACATGCCGTCGAAAGAGATGGCACAAAGTAACGGCACCGGAGAGCAAATCAAAGGTCAAGAAGTGGCGCAGATGTTTCCAGACTGTGACTGTTTAACGAAGAGACGCAGAATTTTCGAACGCATCTTGAAAGGCCTCCGCCTCTAATTTGCAACTTTAAGGATATGCCTTTGAAGCTGAAATTTAGTATACCTCTTTCCGCTTCATGTTCCCCTAATATATTGGCCAAAATCTGGCGAAAATTTTCAGAATGCACAAAATTGGGATTGTAACAGGAGAACATTCTGTCGAAAGAGATGGTACAAAGTAACGTCTCCGGAGAGCAAATCAAAGAGCGAGAAGTGGCGCAGACGTTTCGAGACTGTGACTGTTTAACGAAGAGACGCAGAATTTTCGAATGCCGCTTGAAAGGCCTGCACCTCTTATTTGCAACTTTAAGGCGATGCCTATGAATCTCAAATTTAGTATACCTCTTTCCACTTCATGTTCTCCTGATATATTGGCCAAAATTTGGCAAAAATTTTCATAATGCACAAAATTGGGCTTTGTAACAGGAGAACATGCCGTCGAAAGAGATGGCACAAAGTAACGGCTCCGGAGAGCAAATCAAGGAGCAAGAAGTGGCGCAGATGTTTCCAGACTGTGACTGTTTAATGAAGACACGCAGAATTTTCGAACGCATCTTGAAAGGCCTCCGCCTCTAATTTGCAACTTTAAGGATATGCCTTTGAAGCTGAAATTTAGTATACCTCTTTCCGCTTCATGTTCCCCTGATATATTGGCCAAAATCTGGCGAAAATTTTCAGAATGCACAAAATTGGGATTGTAACAGGAGAACATTCTGTCGAAAGAGATGGTACAAAGTAACGTCTCCGGAGAGCAAATCAAAGAGCGAGAAGTGGCGCAGATGTTTCGAGGCAGTGACTGTTTAACGAAGAGACGCAGAATTTTCGAACGCCTCTTGAACGGCCTGTGCCTCTTATTGGCAACTTCAAGGCGATGCCTTTGAAGCTGAAATTTAGTATACCTCTTTCCACTTCATGTTCTCCTGATATATTGGCCAAAATTTGGCAAAAATTTTCATAATGCACAAAATTGGGCTTTGTAACAGGAGAACATTCTGTCGAAAGAGATGGCACAAAGTAACGTCTCCGGAGAGCAAATCAAAGAGCGAGAAGTGGCGCAGACGTTTCGAGACTGTGACTGTTTAACGAAGAGACGCAGAATTTTCGAACGCCGCTTGAAAGGCCTGCACCTCTTACTTGCAACTTTAAGGCGATGCCTATGAATCTCAAATTTAGTATACCTCTTTCCACTTCATGTTCTCCTGATATATTGGCCAAAATTTGTGCAAAAATATTCAGATTGCACAAAATTGGGATTGTAACAGGAGAACATTCTGTCGAAAGAGATGGTACAAAGTAACGTCTCCGGAGAGCAAATCAAAGAGCGAGAAGTGGCGCAGACGTTTCGAGACTGTGACTGTTTAACGAAGAGACGCAGAATTTTCGAATGCCGCTTGAAAGGCCTGCACCTCTTATTTGCAACTTTAAGGCGATGCCTATGAATCTCAAATTTAGTATACCTCTTTCCACTTCATGTTCTCCTGATATATTGGCCAAAATTTGGCAAAAATTTTCATAATGCACAAAATTGGGCTTTGTAACAGGAGAACATGCCGTCGAAAGAGATGGCACAAAGTAACGGCTCCGGAGAGCAAATCAAAGAGCAAGAAGTGGCGCAGATGTTTCCAGACTGTGACTGTTTAACGAAGAGACGCAGAATTTTCGAACGCATCTTGAAAGGCCTCCGCCTCTAATTTGCAACTTTAAGGATATGCCTTTGAAGCTGAAATTTAGTATACCTCTTTCCGCTTCATGTTCCCCTGATATATTGGCCAAAATCTGGCGAAAATTTTCAGAATGCACAAAATTGGGATTGTAACAGGAGAACATTCTGTCGAAAGAGATGGTACAAAGTAACGTCTCCGGAGAGCAAATCAAAGAGCGAGAAGTGGCGCAGACGTTTCGAGACTGTGACTGTTTAACGAAGAGACGCAGAATTTTCGAATGCCGCTTGAAAGGCCTGCACCTCTTATTTGCAACTTTAAGGCGATGCTTATGAATCTCAAATTTAGTATACCTCTTTCCACTTCATGTTCTCCTGATATATTGGCCAAAATTTGGCAAAAATTTTCATAATGCACAAAATTGGGCTTTGTAACAGGAGAACATGCCGTCGAAAGAGATGGCACAAAGTAACGGCTCCGGAGAGCAAATCAAAGAGCAAGAAGTGGCGCAGATGTTTCGAGGCAGTGACTGTTTAACGAAGAGACGCAGAATTTTCGAACGCCTCTTGAACGGCCTGTGCCTCTTATTGGCAACTTCAAGGCGATGCCTTTGAAGCTGAAATTTAGTATACCTCTTTCCACTTCATGTTCTCCTGATATATTGGCCAAAATTTGGCAAAAATTTTCATAATGCACAAAATTGGGCTTTGTAACAGGAGAACATGCCGTCGAAAGAGATGGCACAAACTAACGGCTCCGGAGAGCAAATCAAAGAGCAAGAAGTGGCGCAGACGTTTCGAGACTGTGACTGTTTAACGAAGAGACGCAGAATTTTCGAATGCCGCTTGAAAGGCCTGCACCTCTTATTTGCAACTTTAAGGCGATGCCTATGAATCTCAAATTTAGTATACCTCTTTCCACTTCATGTTCTCCTGATATATTGGCCAAAATTTGGCAAAAATTTTCATAATGCACAAAATTGGGCTTTGTAACAGGAGAACATGCCGTCGAAAGAGATGGCACAAAGTAACGGCTCCGGAGAGCAAATCAAGGAGCAAGAAGTGGCGCAGATGTTTCCAGACTGTGACTGTTTAATGAAGACACGCAGAATTTTCGAACGCATCTTGAAAGGCCTCCGCCTCTAATTTGCAACTTTAAGGATATGCCTTTGAAGCTGAAATTTAGTATACCTCTTTCCGCTTCATGTTCCCCTGATATATTGGCCAAAATCTGGCGAAAATTTTCAGAATGCACAAAATTGGGATTGTAACAGGAGAACATTCTGTCGAAAGAGATGGTACAAAGTAACGTCTCCGGAGAGCAAATCAAAGAGCGAGAAGTGGCGCAGATGTTTCGAGGCAGTGACTGTTTAACGAAGAGACGCAGAATTTTCGAACGCCTCTTGAACGGCCTGTGCCTCTTATTGGCAACTTCAAGGCGATGCCTTTGAAGCTGAAATTTAGTATACCTCTTTCCACTTCATGTTCTCCTGATATATTGGCCAAAATTTGGCAAAAATTTTCATAATGCACAAAATTGGGCTTTGTAACAGGAGAACATTCTGTCGAAAGAGATGGCACAAAGTAACGTCTCCGGAGAGCAAATCAAAGAGCGAGAAGTGGCGCAGACGTTTCGAGACTGTGACTGTTTAACGAAGAGACGCAGAATTTTCGAATGCCGCTTGAAAGGCCTGCACCTCTTATTTGTAACTTTAAGGCGATGCCTATGAATCTCAAATTTAGTATACCTCTTTCCACTTCATGTTCTCCTGATATATTGGCCAAAATTTGGCAAAAATTTTCATAATGCACAAAATTGGGCTTTGTAACAGGAGAACATGCCGTCGAAAGAGATGGCACAAAGTAACGGCTCCGGAGAGCAAATCAAAGAGCAAGAAGTGGCGCAGATGTTTCCAGACTGTGACTGTTTAACGAAGAGACGCAGAATTTTCGAACGCATCTTGAAAGGCCTCCGCCTCTAATTTGCAACTTTAAGGATATGCCTTTGAAGCTGAAATTTAGTATACCTCTTTCCGCTTCATGTTCCCCTGATATATTGGCCAAAATCTGGCGAAAATTTTCAGAATGCACAAAATTGGGATTGTAACAGGAGAACATTCTGTCGAAAGAGATGGTACAAAGTAACGTCTCCGGAGAGCAAATCAAAGAGCGAGAAGTGGCGCAGACGTTTCGAGACTGTGACTGTTTAACGAAGAGACGCAGAATTTTCGAATGCCGCTTGAAAGGCCTGCACCTCTTATTTGCAACTTTAAGGCGATGCTTATGAATCTCAAATTTAGTATACCTCTTTCCACTTCATGTTCTCCTGATATATTGGCCAAAATTTGGCAAAAATTTTCATAATGCACAAAATTGGGCTTTGTAACAGGAGAACATGCCGTCGAAAGAGATGGCACAAAGTAACGGCTCCGGAGAGCAAATCAAAGAGCAAGAAGTGGCGCAGATGTTTCGAGGCAGTGACTGTTTAACGAAGAGACGCAGAATTTTCGAACGCCTCTTGAACGGCCTGTGCCTCTTATTGGCAACTTCAAGGCGATGCCTTTGAAGCTGAAATTTAGTATACCTCTTTCCACTTCATGTTCTCCTGATATATTGGCCAAAATTTGGCAAAAATTTTCATAATGCACAAAATTGGGCTTTGTAACAGGAGAACATGCCGTCGAAAGAGATGGCACAAACTAACGGCTCCGGAGAGCAAATCAAAGAGCAAGAAGTGGCGCAGATGTTTCCAGACTGTGACTGTTTAATGAAGAGACGCAGAATTTTCGAACGCATCTTGAAAGGCCTCCGCCTCTAATTTGCAACTTTAAGGATATGCCTTTGAAGCTGAAATTTAGTATACCTCTTTCCGCTTCATGTTCCCCTAATATATTGGCCAAAATCTGGCGAAAATTTTCAGAATGCACAAAATTGGGATTGTAACAGGAGAACATTCTGTCGAAAGAGATGGTACAAAGTAACGTCTCCGGAGAGAAAATCAAAGAGCGAGAAGTGGCGCAGACGTTTCGAGACTGTGACTGTTTAACGAAGAGACGCAGAATTTTCGAATGCCGCTTGAAAGGCCTGCACCTCTTATTTGCAACTTTAAGGCGATGCCTATGAATCTCAAATTTAGTATACCTCTTTCCACTTCATGTTCTCCTGATATATTGGCCAAAATTTGGCAAAAATTTTCATAATGCACAAAATTGGGCTTTGTAACAGGAGAACATGCCGTCGAAAGAGATGGCACAAAGTAACGGCTCCGGAGAGCAAATCAAGGAGCAAGAAGTGGCGCAGATGTTTCCAGACTGTGACTGTTTAATGAAGAGACGCAGAATTTTCGAACGCATCTTGAAAGGCCTCCGCCTCCAATTTGCAACTTTAAGGATATGCCTTTGAAGCTGAAATTTAGTATACCTCTTTCCACTTCATGTTCCCCTGATATATTGGCCAAAATCTGGCGAAAATTTTCAGAATGCACAAAATTGGGCTTTGTAACAGGAGAACATTCTGTCGAAAGAGATGGCACAAAGTAACGTCTCCGGAGAGCAAATCAAAGAGCGAGAATTGGCGCAGATGTTTCCAGACTGTGACTGTTTAATGAAGAGACGCAGCATTTTCGAACGCATCTTGAAAGGCCTCCGCCTCCAATTTGCAACTTTAAGGATATGCCTTTGAAGCTGAAATTTAGTATACCTCTTTCCACTTCATGTTCCCCTGATATATTGGCCAAAATCTGGCGAAAATTTTCAGAATGCACAAAATTGGGCTTTGTAACATGAGAACATGCCGTCGAAAGAGATGGCACAAAGTAACGTCTCCGGAGAGCAAATCAAAGAGCGAGAATTGGCGCAGATATTTCCAGACTGTGACTGTTTAATGAAGAGACGCAGAATTTTCGAACGCATCTTGAAAGGCCTCCGCCTCCAATTTGCAACTTTAAGGATATGCCTTTGAAGCTGAAATTTAGTATACCTCTTTCCACTTCATGTTCTCCTGATATATTGGCCAAAATTTGGCAAAAATTTTCATAATGCACAAAATTGGGCTTTGTAACAGGAGAACATTCTGTCGAAAGAGATGGCACAAAGTAACGTCTCCGGAGAGCAAATCAAAGAGCGAGAAGTGGCGCAGACGTTTCGAGACTGTGACTGTTTAACGAAGAGACGCAGAATTTTCGAACGCCGCTTGAAAGGCCTGCACCTCTTACTTGCAACTTTAAGGCGATGCCTATGAATCTCAAATTTAGTATACCTCTTTCCACTTCATGTTCTCCTGATATATTGGCCAAAATTTGTGCAAAAATTTTCAGATTGCACAAAATTGGGCTTTGTAACAGGAGAACATGCCGTCGAAAGTGATGGCACAAAGTAACGGCTCCGGAGAGCAAATCAAAGAGCAAGAAGTGGCGCAGAAGTTTCCAGACTGTGACTGTTTAATGAAGAGACGCAGAATTTTCGAACGCATCTTGAAAGGCCTCCGCCTCCAATTTGCAACTTTAAGGATATGCCTTTGAAGCTGAAATTTAGTATACCTCTTTCCGCTTCATGTTCCCCTGATATATTGGCCAAAATCTGGCGAAAATTTTCAGAATGCACAAAATTGGGATTGTAACAGGAGAACATTCTGTCGAAAGAGATGGTACAAAGTAACGTCTCCGGAGAGCAAATCAAAGAGCGAGAAGTGGCGCAGACGTTTCGAGACTGTGACTGTTTAACGAAGAGACGCAGAATTTTCGAATGCCGCTTGAAAGGCCTGCACCTCTTATTTGCAACTTTAAGGCGATGCCTATGAATCTCAAATTTAGTATACCTCTTTCCACTTCATGTTCTCCTGATATATTGGCCAAAATTTGGCAAAAATTTTCATAATGCACAAAATTGGGCTTTGTAACAGGAGAACATGCCGTCGAAAGAGATGGCACAAACTAACGGCTCCGGAGAGCAAATCAAAGAGCAAGAAGTGGCGCAGATGTTTCCAGACTGTGACTGTTTAATGAAGAGACGCAGAATTTTCGAACGCATCTTGAAAGGCTTCCGCCTCCAATTTGCAACTTTAAGGATATGCCTTTGAAGCTGAAATTTAGTATACCTCTTTCCACTTCATGTTCCCCTGATATATTGGCCAAAATCTGGCGAAAATTTAAAGAATGCACAAAATTGGGCTTTGTAACAGGAGAACATTCTGTCGAAAGAGATGGCACAAAGTAACGTCTCCGGAGAGCAAATCAAAGAGCGAGAATTGGCGCAGATGTTTCCAGACTGTGACTGTTTAATGAAGAGACGCAGAATTTTCGAACGCATCTTGAAAGGCCTCCGCCTCCAATTTGCAACTTTAAGGATATGCCTTTGAAGCTGAAATTTAGTATACCTCTTTCCACTTCATGTTCTCCTGATATATTGGCCAAAATTTGGCAAAAATTTTCATAATGCACAAAATTGGGCTTTGTAACAGGAGAACATTCTGTCGAAAGAGATGGCACAAAGTAACGTCTCCGGAGAGCAAATCAAAGAGCGAGAAGTGGCGCAGACGTTTCGAGACTGTGACTGTTTAACGAAGAGACGCAGAATTTTCGAACGCCGCTTGAAAGGCCTGCACCTCTTACTTGCAACTTTAAGGCGATGCCTATGAATCTCAAATTTAGTATACCTCTTTCCACTTCATGTTCTCCTGATATATTGGCCAAAATTTGTGCAAAAATATTCAGATTGCACAAAATTGGGATTGTAACAGGAGAACATTCTGTCGAAAGAGATGGTACAAAGTAACGTCTCCGGAGAGCAAATCAAAGAGCGAGACGTGGCGCAGACGTTTCGAGACTGTGACTGTTTAACGAAGAGACGCAGAATTTTCGAATGCCGCTTGAAAGGCCTGCACCTCTTATTTGCAACTTTAAGGCGATGCCTATGAATCTCAAATTTAGTATACCTCTTTCCACTTCATGTTCTCCTGATATATTGGCCAAAATTTGGCAAAAATTTTCATAATGCACAAAATTGGGCTTTGTAACAGGAGAACATGCCGTCGAAAGAGATGGCACAAAGTAACGTCTCCGGAGAGCAAATCAAAGAGCGAGAAGTGGCGCAGACGTTTCGAGACTGTGACTGTTTAACGAAGAGACGCAGAATTTTCGAACGCCGCTTGAAAGGCCTGCACCTCTTACTTGCAACTTTAAGGCGATGCCTATGAATCTCAAATTTAGTATACCTCTTTCCACTTCATGTTCTCCTGATATATTGGCCAAAATTTGTGCAAAAATATTCAGATTGCACAAAATTGGGATTGTAACAGGAGAACATTCTGTCGAAAGAGATGGCACAAAGTAACGGCTCCGGAGAGCAAATCAAAGAGCAAGAAGTGGCGCAGATGTTTCGAGGCAGTGACTGTTTAACGAAGAGACGCAGAATTTTCGAACGCCTCTTGAACGGCCTGTGCCTCTTATTGGCAACTTCAAGGCGATGCCTTTGAAGCTGAAATTTAGTATACCTCTTTCCACTTCATGTTCTCCTGATATATTGGCCAAAATTTGGCAAAAATTTTCATAATGCACAAAATTGGGCTTTGTAACAGGAGAACATGCCGTCGAAAGAGATGGCACAAACTAACGGCTCCGGAGAGCAAATCAAAGAGCAAGAAGTGGCGCAGAAGTTTCCAGACTGTGACTGTTTAATGAAGAGACGCAGAATTTTCGAACGCATCTTGAAAGGCCTCCGCCTCCAATTTGCAACTTTAAGGATATGCCTTTGAAGCTGAAATTTAGTATACCTCTTTCCACTTCATGTTCCCCTGATATATTGGCCAAAATCTGGCGAAAATTTTCAGAATGCACAAAATTGGGCTTTGTAACATGAGAACATGCCGTCGAAAGAGATGGCACAAAGTAACGTCTCCGGAGAGCAAATCAAAGAGCGAGAATTGGCGCAGACGTTTCGAGACTGTGACTGTTTAACGAAGAGACGCAGAATTTTCGAACGCCGCTTGAAAGGCCTGCACCTCTTATTTGCAACTTTAAGGCGATGCCTATGAATCTCAAATTTAGTATACCTCTTTCCACTTCATGTTCTCCTGATATATTGGCCAAAATTTGGCAAAAATTTTCATAATGCACAAAATTGGGCTTTGTAACAGGAGAACATGCCGTCGAAAGAGATGGCACAAAGTAACGTCTCCGGAGAGCAAATCGAAGAGCGAGAAGTGGCGCAGACGTTTCGAGACTGTGACTGTTTGACGAAGAGACGCAGAATTTTCGAACGCCTCTTGAAAGTCCTGTGCCTCTTATTGGCAACTTTAAGGCGATGCCTTTGAAGCTGAAATTTAGTATACCTCTTTCCACTTCATGTTCTCCTGATATATTGGCCAAAATCTGGCGAAAATTTTCAGAATGCACAAAATTGGGCTTTGTAACAGGAGAACATGCCGTCGAAAGAGATGGCACAAAGTAACGTCTCCGGAGAGCAAATCAAAGAGCGAGATTTGGCGCAGACGTTTCGAGACTGTGACTGTTTAACGAAGAGACGCAGAATTTTCGAACGCCGCTTGAAAGGCCTGCACCTCTTATTTGCAACTTTAAGGCGATGCCTATGAATCTCAAATTTAGTATACCTCTTTCCACTTCATGTTCTCCTGATATATTGGCCAAAATTTGGCAAAAATTTTCATAATGCACAAAATTGGGCTTTGTAACAGGAGAACATGCCGTCGAAAGAGATGGCACAAAGTAACGTCTCCGGAGAGCAAATCAAAGAGCGAGAAGTGGCGCAGACGTTTCGAGACTGTGACTGTTTAACGAAGAGACGCAGAATTTTCGAACGCCTCTTGAAAGTCCTGTGCCTCTTATTGGCAACTATAAGGCGATGCCTTTGAAGCTGAAATTTAGTATACCTCTTTCCACTTCATGTTCTCCTGATATATTGGCCAAAATCTGGCGAAAATTGTCAGAATGCACAAAATTGGGCTTTGTAACAGGAGAACATTCTGTCGAAAGACATGGCAGAAAGTAACGTCTCCGGAGAGCAAATCAAAGAGCGAGAAGTGGCGCAGACGATTCGAGACTGTGACTGTTGAACGAAGACACGCAGAATTTTCGAACGCCGCTTGAAAGGCCTGCACCTCTTACTTGCAACTTTAAGGCGATGCCTATGAATCTCAAATTTAGTATACCTCTTTCCACTTCATGTTATCCTGATATATTGGCCAAAATTTGTGCAAAAATTTTCATATTGCACAAAATTGGGCTTTGTAACAGGAGAACATGCCGTCGAAAGAGATGGCACAAAGTAACGGCTCCGGAGAGCAAATCAAAGGTCAAGAAGTGGCGCAGATGTTTCCAGAATGTGACTGTTTAACGAAGAGACGCAGAATCTTCGAACGCATCTTGAAAGGCCTCCGCCTCTAATTTGCAACTTTAAGGATATGCCTTTGAAGCTGAAATTTAGTATACCTCTTTCCACTTCATGTTCCCCTGATAATTGGCCAAAATCTGGCGAAAATTTTCAGAATGCACAAAATTGGGATTATAACAGGAGAACATTCTGTCGAAAGAGATGGTACAAAGCAACGTCTCCGGAGAGCAAATCAAAGAGCGAGAAGTGGCGCAGTCGTTTCGAGACTGTGACTGTTTAACGAAGAGACGTAGAATTTTCGAATGCCGCTTGAAAGGCCTGCACCTCTTATTTGCAACTTTAAGGCGATGCCTATGAATCTCAAATTTAGTATACCTCTTTCCACTTCATGTTCTCCTGATATATTGGCCAAAATTTGGCAAAAATTTTCATAATGCACAAAATTGGGCTTTGTAACTGGAGAACATGCCGTCGAAAGAGATGGCACAAAGTAACGGCACCGGAGAGCAAATCAAAGGTCAAGAAGTGGCGCAGATGTTTCCAGACTGTGACTGTTTAACGAAGAGACGCAGAATTTTCGAACGCATCTTGAAAGGCCTCCGCCTCTAATTTGCAACTTTAAGGATATGCCTTTGAAGCTGAAATTTAGTATACCTCTTTCCACTTCATGTTCCCCTGATATATTGGCCAAAATCTGGCGAAAATTTTCAGAATGCACAAAATTGGGCTTTGTAACAGGAGAACATGCCGTCGAAAGAGATGGCACAAAGTAACGGCTCCTGAGAGCAAATCAAAGAGCAAGAAGTCGCGCAGATGTTTCCCGACTGTGACTGTTTAATGAAGAGACGCAGAATTTTCGAACGCATCTTGAAAGGCCTCCGCCTCCAATTTGCAACTTTAAGGATATGCCTTTGAAGCTGAAATTTAGTATACCTCTTTCCACTTCATGTTCCCCTGATATATTGGCCAAAATCTGGCGAAAATTTTCAGAATGCACAAAATTGGGCTTTGTAACAGGAGAACATTCTGTCGAAAGAGATGGCACAAAGTAACGTCTCCGGAGAGCAAATCAAAGAGCGAGAATTGGCGCAGACGTTTCGAGACTGTGACTGTTTAACGAAGAGACGCAGAATTTTCGAACGCCTCTTGCAAGGCCTGTGCCTCTTATTGGCAACTTTAAGGCGATGCCTATGAATCTCAAATTTAGTATACCTCTTTCCACTTCATGTTCCCCTGATATATTGGCCAAAATCTGGCGAAAATTATCAGAATGCACAAAATTGGGCTTTGTAACAGGAGAACATTCTGTTGAAAGAGATGGTACAAAGTAACGTCTCCGGAGAGCAAATCAAAGAGCAAGAAGTGGCGCAGATGTTTCGAGGCAGTGACTGTTTAACGAAGAGGCGCAGAATTTTCGAACGCCTCTTGAAATGCCTGTGCCTCTTATTGGCAACTTTAAGGCGATGCCTTTGAAGCTGAAATTTAGTATACCTCTTTCCACTTCATATTCTCCTGATATATTGGCCAAAATTTGGCAAAAATTTTCAGAATGCACAAAATTTGGCTTTGTAACAGGAGAACATTCTGTCGAAAGAGATGGCACAAAGTAACGTCTCCGGAGAGCAAATCAAAGAGCGAGAATTGGCGCAGACGTTTCGAGACTGTGACTGTTTAACGAAGAGACGTAGAATTTTCGAATGCCGCTTGAAAGGCCTGCACCTCTTATTTGCAACTTTAAGGCGATGCCTATGAATCTCAAATTTAGTATACCTCTTTCCACTTCATGTTCTCCTGATATATTGGCCAAAATTTGGCAAAAATTTTCATAATGCACAAAATTGGGCTTTGTAACTGGAGAACATGCCGTCGAAAGAGATGGCACAAAGTAACGGCACCGGAGAGCAAATCAAAGGTCAAGAAGTGGCGCAGATGTTTCCAGACTGTGACTGTTTAACGAAGAGACGCAGAATTTTCGAACGCATCTTGAAAGGCCTCCGCCTCTAATTTGCAACTTTAAGGATATGCCTTTGAAGCTGAAATTTAGTATACCTCTTTCCACTTCATGTTCCCCTGATATATTGGCCAAAATCTGGCGAAAATTATCAGAATGCACAAAATTGGGCTTTGTAACAGGAGAACATTCTGTCGAAAGAGATGGTACAAAGTAACGTCTCCGGAGAGCAAATCAAAGAGCGAGAAGTGGCGCAGACGTTTCGAGACTGTGACTGTTTAATGAAGAGACGCAGAATTTTCGAATGCCGCTTGAAAGGCCTGCACCTCTTATTTGCAACTTTAAGGCGATGCCTATGAATCTCAAATTTAGTATACCTCTTTCCACTTCATGTTCCCCTGATATATTGGCCAAAATCTGGCGAAAATTTTCAGAATGCAAAAAATTGGGCTTTGTAACAGGAGAACATTCTGTCGAAAGAGATGGCACAAAGTAACGTCTCCGGAGAGCAAATCAAAGAGCGAGAATTGGCGCAGACGTTTCGAGACTGTGACTGTTTAACGAAGAGGCGCAGAATTTTCGAACGCCTCTTGCAAGGCCTGTGCCTCTTATTGGCAACTTTAAGGCGATGCCTATGAATCTCAAATTTAGTATACCTCTTTCCACTTCATGTTCCCCTGATATATTGGCCAAAATCTGGCGAAAATTTTCAGAATGCAAAAAATTGGGCTTTGTAACAAGAGTACATGCCGTCGAAAGAGATGGCACAAAGTAACGTCTCCGGAGAGCAAATCAAAGAGCGAGAAGTGGCGCAGACGTTTCGAGACTGTGACTGTTTAACGAAGAGACGCAGAATTTTCGAACGCATCTTGAAAGGCCTCCGCCTCTAATTTGCAACTTTAAGGATATGCCTTTGAAGCTGAAATTTAGTATACCTCTTTCCACTTCATGTTCCCCTGATATATTGGCCAAAATCTGGCGAAAATTATCAGAATGCACAAAATTGGGCTTTGTAACAGGAGAACATTCTGTCGAAAGAGATGGTACAAAGTAACGTCTCCGGAGAGCAAATCAAAGAGCAAGAAGTGGCGCAGATGTTTCGAGGCAGTGACTGTTTAACGAAGAGGCGCAGAATTTTCGAACGCCTCTTGAAAGGCCTGTGCCTCTTATTGGCAACTTTAAGGCGATGCCTTTGAAGCTGAAATTTAGTATACCTCTTTCCACTTCATGTTCTCCTGATATATAGGCCAAAATTTGGCAAAAATTTTCAGAATGCCCAAAATTTGGCTTTGTAACAGGAGAACATTCTGTCGAAAGAGATGGCACAAAGTAACGTCTCCGGAGAGCAAATCAAAGAGCGAGAAGTGGCGCAGACGTTTCGAGACTGTGACTGTTTAACGAAGAGACGCAGAATTTTCGAATGCCGCTTGAACGGCCTGCACCTCTTATTTGCAACTTTAAGGCGATGCCTATGAATCTCAAATTTAGTATACCTCTTTCCACTTCATGTTCCCCTGATATATTGGCCAAAATCTGGCGAAAATTTTCAGAATGCACAAAATTGGGCTTTGTAACAGGAGAACATTCTGTCGAAAGAGATGGCACAAAGTAATGTCTCCGGAGAGCAAATCAAAGAGCGAGAATTGGCGCAGACGTTTCGAGACTGTGACTGTTTAACGAAGAGACGCAGAATTTTCGAACGCCTCTTGCAAGGCCTGTGCCTCTTATTGGCAACTTTAAGGCGATGCCTATGAATCTCAAATTTAGTATACCTCTTTCCACTTCATGTTCCCCTGATATATTGGCCAAAATCTGGCGAAAATTTTCAGAATGCAAAAAATTGGGCTTTGTAACAAGAGTACATGCCGTCGAAAGAGATGGCACAAAGTAACGTCTCCGGAGAGCAAATCAAAGAGCAAGAAGTGGCGCAGATGTTTCGAGGCAGTGGCTGTTTAACGAAGAGGCGCAGAATTTTCGAACGCCTCTTGAAAGGCCTGTGCCTCTTATTGGCAACTTTAAGGCGATGCCTTTGAAGCTGAAATTTAGTATACCTCTTTCCACTTCATGTTCTCCTGATATATAGGCCAAAATTTGGCAAAAATTTTCAGAATGCCCAAAATTTGGCTTTGTAACAGGAGAACATTCTGTCGAAAGAGATGGCACAAAGTAACGTCTCCGGAGAGCAAATCAAAGAGCGAGAATTGGCGCAGACGTTTCGAGACTGTGACTGTTTAACGAAGAGACGCAGAATTTTCGAACGCCTCTTGCAAGGCCTGTGCCTCTTATTGGCAACATTAAGGCGATGCCTATGAATCTCAAATTTAGTATACCTCTTTCCACTTCATGTTCCCCTGATATATTGGCCAAAATCTGGCGAAAATTTTCAGAATGCACAAAATTGGGCTTTGTAACAGGAGAACATGCCGTCGAAAGAGATGGCACAAAGTAACGGCTCCTGAGAGCAAATCAAAGAGCAAGAAGTCGCGCAGAAGTTTCCCGACTGTGACTGTTTAATGAAGAGACGCAGAATTTTCGAACGCATCTTGAAAGGCCTCCGCCTCCAATTTGCAACTTTAAGGATATGCCTTTGAAGCTGAAATTTAGTATACCTCTTTCCACTTCATGTTCCCCTGATATATTGGCCAAAATCTGGCGAAAATTTTCAGAATGCACAAAATTGGGCTTTGTAACAGGAGAACATTCTGTCGAAAGAGATGGCACAAAGTAACGTCTCCGGAGAGCAAATCAAAGAGCGAGAATTGGCGCAGACGTTTCGAGACTGTGACTGTTTAACGAAGAGACGTAGAATTTTCGAATGCCGCTTGAAAGGCCTGCACCTCTTATTTGCAACTTTAAGGCGATGCCTATGAATCTCAAATTTAGTATACCTCTTTCCACTTCATGTTCTCCTGATATATTGGCCAAAATTTGGCAAAAATTTTCATAATGCACAAAATTGGGCTTTGTAACTGGAGAACATGCCGTCGAAAGAGATGGCACAAAGTAACGGCACCGGAGAGCAAATCAAAGGTCAAGAAGTGGCGCAGATGTTTCCAGACTGTGACTGTTTAACGAAGAGACGCAGAATTTTCGAACGCATCTTGAAAGGCCTCCGCCTCTAATTTGCAACTTTAAGGATATGCCTTTGAAGCTGAAATTTAGTATACCTCTTTCCACTTCATGTTCCCCTGATATATTGGCCAAAATCTGGCGAAAATTATCAGAATGCACAAAATTGGGCTTTGTAACAGGAGAACATTCTGTCGAAAGAGATGGTACAAAGTAACGTCTCCGGAGAGCAAATCAAAGAGCGAGAAGTGGCGCAGACGTTTCGAGACTGTGACTGTTTAATGAAGAGACGCAGAATTTTCGAATGCCGCTTGAAAGGCCTGCACCTCTTATTTGCAACTTTAAGGCGATGCCTATGAATCTCAAATTTAGTATACCTCTTTCCACTTCATGTTCCCCTGATATATTGGCCAAAATCTGGCGAAAATTTTCAGAATGCAAAAAATTGGGCTTTGTAACAGGAGAACATTCTGTCGAAAGAGATGGCACAAAGTAACGTCTCCGGAGAGCAAATCAAAGAGCGAGAATTGGCGCAGACGTTTCGAGACTGTGACTGTTTAACGAAGAGACGCAGAATTTTCGAACGCCTCTTGCAAGGCCTGTGCCTCTTATTGGCAACTTTAAGGCGATGCCTATGAATCTCAAATTTAGTATACCTCTTTCCACTTCATGTTCCCCTGATATATTGGCCAAAATCTGGCGAAAATTTTCAGAATGCAAAAAATTGGGCTTTGTAACAAGAGTACATGCCGTCGAAAGAGATGGCACAAAGTAACGTCTCCGGAGAGCAAATCAAAGAGCGAGAAGTGGCGCAGACGTTTCGAGACTGTGACTGTTTAACGAAGAGACGCAGAATTTTCGAACGCATCTTGAAAGGCCTCCGCCTCTAATTTGCAACTTTAAGGATATGCCTTTGAAGCTGAAATTTAGTATACCTCTTTCCACTTCATGTTCCCCTGATATATTGGCCAAAATCTGGCGAAAATTATCAGAATGCACAAAATTGGGCTTTGTAACAGGAGAACATTCTGTCGAAAGAGATGGTACAAAGTAACGTCTCCGGAGAGCAAATCAAAGAGCAAGAAGTGGCGCAGATGTTTCGAGGCAGTGACTGTTTAACGAAGAGGCGCAGAATTTTCGAACGCCTCTTGAAAGGCCTGTGCCTCTTATTGGCAACTTTAAGGCGATGCCTTTGAAGCTGAAATTTAGTATACCTCTTTCCACTTCATGTTCTCCTGATATATAGGCCAAAATTTGGCAAAAATTTTCAGAATGCAAAAAATTGGGCTTTGTAACAAGAGTACATGCCGTCGAAAGAGATGGCACAAAGTAACGTCTCCGGAGAGCAAATCAAAGAGCGAGAAGTGGCGCAGACGTTTCGAGACTGTGACTGTTTAACGAAGAGACGCAGAATTTTCGAACGGATCTTGAAAGGCCTCCGCCTCTAATTTGCAACTTTAAGGCGATGCTTATTAATCTCAAATTTATTATACCTCTTTCCACTTCATGTTCTCCTGATATATTGGCCAAAATTTGGGCAAAAACTTTCATATTGCGCAAAATTGGGCTTTGTAACAGGAGAACATGCCGTCGAAAGAGATGGCACAAAGTAACGGCTCCGGAGAGCAAATCAAAGAGCAAGAAGTGGCACAGATGTTTCCAGACTGTGACTGTTTAACGAAGAGACGCAGAATTTTCGAACGCATCTGGAAAGGCCTCCGCCTCTAATTTGCAACTTTAAGGATATGCCTTTGAAGCTGAAATTTATTATACCTCTTTCCACTTCATGTTGCCCTGATATATTGGCCAAAATCTGGCGAAAATTATCAGAATGCACAAAATTGGGCTTTGTAACAGGAGAACATTCTGTCGAAAGAGATGGTACAAAGTAACGTCTCCGGAGAGCAAATCAAAGAGCAAGAAGTGGCGCAGATGTTTCGAGGCAGTGACTGTTTAACGAAGAGACGCAGATTTTTCGAACGCATCTTGAAAGGCCTCCGCCTCTAATTTGCAACTTTAAGGCGATGCCTATGAATCTCAAATTTAGTATACCTCTTTCCACTTTATGTTCTCCTGATATATTGGCCAAAATTTGGCAAAAATTTTCATAATGCACAAATTTGGGCTTTGTAACTGGAGAACATGCCGTCGAAAGAGATGGCACAAAGTAACGGCACCGGAGAGCAAATCAAAGAGCGAGAAGTGGCGCAGATGTTTCCAGACTGTGACTGTTTAACGAAGAGACGCAGATTTTTCGAACGCATCTTGAAAGGCCTCCGCCTCTAATTTGCAACTTTAAGGCGATGCCTATGAATCTCAAATTTAGTATACCTCTTTCCACTTCATGTTCTCCTGATATATTGGCCAAAATTTGGCAAAAATTTTCATAATGCACAAATTTGGGCTTTGTAACTGGAGAACATGCCGTCGAAAGAGATGGCACAAAGTAACGGCACCGGAGAGCAAATCAAAGAGCGAGAAGTGGCGCAGACGTTTCCAGACTGTGAGTGTTTAACGAAGAGACGCAGAATTTTCGAACTCCTCTTGAAAGTCCTGTGCCTCTTATTGGCAACTTTAAGGCGATGCCTTTGAAGCTGAAATTTAGTATACCTCTTTCCACTTCATGTTCTCCTGATATATTGGCCAAAATCTGGCGAAAATTATCAGAATGCACAAAATTGGTCTTTGTAACAGGAGAATATTCTGTCGAAAGAGATGGCACAAAGTAACGTCTCCGGAGACCAAATCAAAGAGCGAGAAGTGGCGCAGACGTTTCGAGACTGTGACTGTTTAACGAAGAGACGCAGAATTTTCGAACGCCGCTTGAAAGGCCTGCACCTCTTACTTGCAACTTTAAGGCGATGCTGATGAATCTCAAATTTAGTATACCTCTTTCCACTTCATGTTCTCCTGATATATTGGCAAAAATTTGTGCAAAAACTTTCATATTGCGCAAAATTGGGCTTTGTAACAGGAGAACATGCCGTCGAAAGAGATGGCACAAAGTAACGGCTCCGGAGAGCAAATCAAAGAGCAAGAAGTGGCGCAGATGTTTCCAGACTGTGACTGTTTAACGAAGAGACGCAGAATTTTCGAACGCATCTTGAAAGGCCTCCGCCTCTAATTTGCAACTTTAAGGATATGCCTTTGAAGCTGAAATTTATTATACCTCTTTCCACTTCATGTTGCCCTGATATATTGGCCAAAATCTGGCGAAAATTATCAGAATGCACAAAATTGGGCTTTGTAACAGGAGAACATGCCGTCGAAAGAGATGGCACAAAGTAACGGCACCGGAGAGCAAATCAAAGAGCGAGAAGTGGCGCAGACGTTTCCAGACTGTGAGTGTTTAACGAAGAGACGCAGAATTTTCAAACTCCTCTTGAAAGTCCTGTGCCTCTTATTGGCAACTTTAAGGCGATGCTTTTGAAGCTGAAATTTAGTATACCTCTTTCCACTTCATGTTGCCCTGATATATTGGCCAAAATCTGGCGAAAATTATCAGAATGCACAAAATTGGGCTTTGTAACAGGAGAACATTCTGTCGAAAGAGATGGTACAAAGTAACGTCTCCGGAGAGCAAATCAAAGAGCAAGAAGTGGCGCAGATGTTTCGAGGCAGTGACTGTTTAACGAAGAGGCGCAGAATTTTCGAACGCCTCTTCAAAGGCCTGTGCCTCTTATTGGCAACTTTAAGGCGATGCCTTTGAAGCTGAAATTTAGTATACCTCCTTCCACTTCATGTTCCCCTGATATATTGGCCAAAATCTGGCGAAAATTTTCAGAATGCACAAAATTGGGCTTTGTAACAGGAGAACATGCCGTCGAAAGAGATGGCACAAAGTAACGGCTCCGGAGAGCAAATCAAAGAGCGAGAAGTGGCGCAGACGTTTCGAGACTGTGACTGTTTAACGAAGAGACGCAGAATTTTCGAACGCATCTTGAAAGGCCTCCGCCTCTAATTTGCAACTTTAAGGATATGCCTTTGAAGCTGAAATTTATTATACCTCTTTCCACTTCATGTTGCCCTGATATATTGGCCAAAATCTGGCGAAAATTATCAGAATGCACAAAATTGGGCTTTGTAACAGGAGAACATTCTGTCGAAAGAGATGGTACAAAGTAACGTCTCCGGAGAGCAAATCAAAGAGCAAGAAGTGGCGCAGATGTTTCGAGGCAGTGACTGTTTAACGAAGAGGCGCAGAATTTTCGAACGCCTCTTCAAAGGCCTGTGCCTCTTATTGGCGACTTTAAGGCGATGCCTTTGAAGCTGAAATTTAGTATACCTCCTTCCACTTCATGTTCCCCTGATATATTGGCCAAAATCTGGCGAAAATTTTCAGAATGCACAAAATTGGGCTTTGTAACAGGAGAACATGCCGTCGAAAGAGATGGCACAAAGTAACGGCACCGGAGAGCAAATCAAAGGTCAAGAAGTGGCGCAGATGTTTCCAGACTGTGACTGTTTAACGAAGAGACGCAGATTTTTCGAACGCATCTTGAAAGGCCTCCGCCTCTAATTTGCAACTTTAAGGCGATGCCTATGAATCTCAAATTTAGTATACCTCTTTCCACTTTATGTTCTCCTGATATATTGGCCAAAATTTGGCAAAAATTTTCATAATGCACAAATTTGGGCTTTGTAACTGGAGAACATGCCGTCGAAAGAGATGGCACAAAGTAACGGCACCGGAGAGCAAATCAAAGAGCGAGAAGTGGCGCAGACGTTTCCAGACTGTGAGTGTTTAACGAAGAGACGCAGAATTTTCGAACTCCTCTTGAAAGTCCTGTGCCTCTTATTGGCAACTTTAAGGCGATGCCTTTGAAGCTGAAATTTAGTATACCTCTTTCCACTTCATGTTCTCCTGATATATTGGCCAAAATCTGGCGAAAATTATCAGAATGCACAAAATTGGTCTTAGTAACAGGAGAATATTCTGTCGAAAGAGATGGCACAAAGTAACGTCTCCGGAGACCAAATCAAAGAGCGAGAAGTGGCGCAGACGTTTCGAGACTGTGACTGTTTAACGAAGAGACGCAGAATTTTCGAACGCCGCTTGAAAGGCCTGCACCTCTTACTTGCAACTTTAAGGCGATGCTGATGAATCTCAAATTTAGTATACCTCTTTCCACTTCATGTTCTCCTGATATATTGGCAAAAATTTGTGCAAAAACTTTCATATTGCGCAAAATTGGGCTTTGTAACAGGAGAACATGCCGTCGAAAGAGATGGCACAAAGTAACGGCTCCGGAGAGCAAATCAAAGAGCAAGAAGTGGCGCAGATGTTTCCAGACTGTGACTGTTTAACGAAGAGACGCAGAATTTTCGAACGCATCTTGAAAGGCCTCCGCCTCTAATTTGCAACTTTAAGGATATGCCTTTGAAGCTGAAATTTATTATACCTCTTTCCACTTCATGTTGCCCTGATATATTGGCCAAAATCTGGCGAAAATTATCAGAATGCACAAAATTGGGCTTTGTAACAGGAGAACATTCTGTCGAAAGAGATGGCACAAAGTAACGTCTCCGGAGAGCAAATCAAAGAGCGAGAATTGGCGCAGACGTTTCGAGACTGTGACTGTTTAACGAAGAGACGTAGAATTTTCGAATGCCGCTTGAAAGGCCTGCACCTCTTATTTGCAACTTTAAGGCGATGCCTATGAATCTCAAATTTAGTATACCTCTTTCCACTTCATGTTCTCCTGATATATTGGCCAAAATTTGGCAAAAATTTTCATAATGCACAAAATTGGGCTTTGTAACTGGAGAACATGCCGTCGAAAGAGATGGCACAAAGTAACGGCACCGGAGAGCAAATCAAAGGTCAAGAAGTGGCGCAGATGTTTCCAGACTGTGACTGTTTAACGAAGAGACGCAGAATTTTCGAACGCATCTTGAAAGGCCTCCGCCTCTAATTTGCAACTTTAAGGATATGCCTTTGAAGCTGAAATTTAGTATACCTCTTTCCACTTCATGTTCCCCTGATATATTGGCCAAAATCTGGCGAAAATTATCAGAATGCACAAAATTGGGCTTTGTAACAGGAGAACATTCTGTCGAAAGAGATGGTACAAAGTAACGTCTCCGGAGAGCAAATCAAAGAGCGAGAAGTGGCGCAGACGTTTCGAGACTGTGACTGTTTAATGAAGAGACGCAGAATTTTCGAATGCCGCTTGAAAGGCCTGCACCTCTTATTTGCAACTTTAAGGCGATGCCTATGAATCTCAAATTTAGTATACCTCTTTCCACTTCATGTTCCCCTGATATATTGGCCAAAATCTGGCGAAAATTTTCAGAATGCAAAAAATTGGGCTTTGTAACAGGAGAACATTCTGTCGAAAGAGATGGCACAAAGTAACGTCTCCGGAGAGCAAATCAAAGAGCGAGAATTGGCGCAGACGTTTCGAGACTGTGACTGTTTAACGAAGAGACGCAGAATTTTCGAACGCCTCTTGCAAGGCCTGTGCCTCTTATTGGCAACTTTAAGGCGATGCCTATGAATCTCAAATTTAGTATACCTCTTTCCACTTCATGTTCCCCTGATATATTGGCCAAAATCTGGCGAAAATTTTCAGAATGCAAAAAATTGGGCTTTGTAACAAGAGTACATGCCGTCGAAAGAGATGGCACAAAGTAACGTCTCCGGAGAGCAAATCAAAGAGCGAGAAGTGGCGCAGACGTTTCGAGACTGTGACTGTTTAACGAAGAGACGCAGAATTTTCGAACGCATCTTGAAAGGCCTCCGCCTCTAATTTGCAACTTTAAGGATATGCCTTTGAAGCTGAAATTTAGTATACCTCTTTCCACTTCATGTTCCCCTGATATATTGGCCAAAATCTGGCGAAAATTATCAGAATGCACAAAATTGGGCTTTGTAACAGGAGAACATTCTGTCGAAAGAGATGGTACAAAGTAACGTCTCCGGAGAGCAAATCAAAGAGCAAGAAGTGGCGCAGATGTTTCGAGGCAGTGACTGTTTAACGAAGAGGCGCAGAATTTTCGAACGCCTCTTGAAAGGCCTGTGCCTCTTATTGGCAACTTTAAGGCGATGCCTTTGAAGCTGAAATTTAGTATACCTCTTTCCACTTCATGTTCTCCTGATATATAGGCCAAAATTTGGCAAAAATTTTCAGAATGCCCAAAATTTGGCTTTGTAACAGGAGAACATTCTGTCGAAAGAGATGGCACAAAGTAACGTCTCCGGAGAGCAAATCAAAGAGCGAGAAGTGGCGCAGACGTTTCGAGACTGTGACTGTTTAACGAAGAGACGCAGAATTTTCGAATGCCGCTTGAACGGCCTGCACCTCTTATTTGCAACTTTAAGGCGATGCCTATGAATCTCAAATTTAGTATACCTCTTTCCACTTCATGTTCCCCTGATATATTGGCCAAAATCTGGCGAAAATTTTCAGAATGCACAAAATTGGGCTTTGTAACAGGAGAACATTCTGTCGAAAGAGATGGCACAAAGTAATGTCTCCGGAGAGCAAATCAAAGAGCGAGAATTGGCGCAGACGTTTCGAGACTGTGACTGTTTAACGAAGAGACGCAGAATTTTCGAACGCCTCTTGCAAGGCCTGTGCCTCTTATTGGCAACTTTAAGGCGATGCCTATGAATCTCAAATTTAGTATACCTCTTTCCACTTCATGTTCCCCTGATATATTGGCCAAAATCTGGCGAAAATTTTCAGAATGCAAAAAATTGGGCTTTGTAACAAGAGTACATGCCGTCGAAAGAGATGGCACAAAGTAACGTCTCCGGAGAGCAAATCAAAGAGCAAGAAGTGGCGCAGATGTTTCGAGGCAGTGGCTGTTTAACGAAGAGGCGCAGAATTTTCGAACGCCTCTTGAAAGGCCTGTGCCTCTTATTGGCAACTTTAAGGCGATGCCTTTGAAGCTGAAATTTAGTATACCTCTTTCCACTTCATGTTCTCCTGATATATAGGCCAAAATTTGGCAAAAATTTTCAGAATGCCCAAAATTTGGCTTTGTAACAGGAGAACATTCTGTCGAAAGAGATGGCACAAAGTAACGTCTCCGGAGAGCAAATCAAAGAGCGAGAATTGGCGCAGACGTTTCGAGACTGTGACTGTTTAACGAAGAGACGCAGAATTTTCGAACGCCTCTTGCAAGGCCTGTGCCTCTTATTGGCAACATTAAGGCGATGCCTATGAATCTCAAATTTAGTATACCTCTTTCCACTTCATGTTCCCCTGATATATTGGCCAAAATCTGGCGAAAATTTTCAGAATGCAAAAAATTGGGCTTTGTAACAAGAGTACATGCCGTCGAAAGAGATGGCACAAAGTAACGTCTCCCGAGAGCAAATCAAAGAGCGAGAAGTGGCGCAGACGTTTCGAGACTGTGACTGTTTAACGAAGAGACGCAGAATTTTCGAACGGATCTTGAAAGGCCTCCGCCTCTAATTTGCAACTTTAAGGATATGCCTTTGAAGCTGAAATTTGTATACCTCTTTCCACTTCATGTTCCCCTGATATATTGGCCAAAATCTGGCGAAAATTATCAGAATGCACAAAATTGGGCTTTGTAACAGGAGAACATTCTGTCGAAAGAGATGGTACAAAGTAACGTCTCCGGAGAGCAAATCAAAGAGCAAGAAGTGGCGCAGATGTTTCGAGGCAGTGACTGTTTAACGAAGAGGCGCAGAATTTTCGAACGCCTCTTGAAAGGCCTGTGCCTCTTATTGGCAACTTTAAGGCGATGCCTTTGAAGCTGAAATTTAGTATACCTCTTTCCACTTCATGTTCTCCAGATATATAGGCCAAAATTTGGCAAAAATTTTCAGAATGCCCAAAATTTGGCTTTGTAACAGGAGAACATTCTGTCGAAAGAGATGGCACAAAGTAACGTCTCCGGAGAGCAAATCAAAGAGCGAGAATTGGCGCAGACGTTTCGAGACTGTGACTGTTTAACGAAGACAGGCAGAATTTTCGAACGCCTCTTGAAAGGCCTGCACCTCTTACTTGCAACTTTAAGGCGATGCCTATGAATCTCAAATTTAGTATACCTCTTTCCACTTCATGTTGTCCTGAAATATTGGCCAAAATTTGGCAAAAATTTTCATAATGCACAAAATTGGGCTTTGTAACTGGAGAACATGCCGTCGAAAGAGATGGCACAAAGTAACGTCTCCGGAGAGCAAATCAAAGAGCAAGAAGTGGCGCAGATGTTTCCAGACTGTGACTGTTTAACGAAGAGACGCAGAATTTTCGAACGCATCTTGAAAGGCCTCCGCCTCTAATTTGCAACTTTAAGGATATGCCTTTGAAGCTGAAATTTATTATACCTCTTTCCACTTCATGTTGCCCTGATATATTGGCCAAAATCTGGCGAAAATTATCAGAATGCACAAAATTGGGCTTTGTAACAGGAGAACATGCCGTCGAAAGAGATGGCACAAAGTAACGGCACCGGAGAGCAAATCAAAGAGCGAGAAGTGGCGCAGACGTTTCCAGACTGTGAGTGTTTAACGAAGAGACGCAGAATTTTCAAACTCCTCTTGAAAGTCCTGTGCCTCTTATTGGCAACTTTAAGGCGATGCCTTTGAAGCTGAAATTTAGTATACCTCTTTCCACTTCATGTTCTCCTGATATATTGGCCAAAATCTGGCGAAAATTATCAGAATGCACAAAATTGGGCTTTGTAACAGGAGAATATTCTGTCGAAAGAGATGGCACAAAGTAACGTCTCCGGAGACCAAATCAAAGAGCGAGAAGTGGCGCAGACGTTTCGAGACTGTGACTGTTTAACGAAGAGACGCAGAATTTTCGAACGCCGCTTGAAAGGCCTGCACCTCTTACTTGCAACTTTAAGGCGATGCTTATTAATCTCAAATTTATTATACCTCTTTCCACTTCATGTTCTCCTGATATATTGGCCAAAATTTGGGCAAAAACTTTCATATTGCGCAAAATTGGGCTTTGTAACAGGAGAACATGCCGTCGAAAGAGATGGCACAAAGTAACGGCTCCGGAGAGCAAATCAAAGAGCAAGAAGTGGCACAGATGTTTCCAGACTGTGACTGTTTAACGAAGAGACGCAGAATTTTCGAACGCATCTGGAAAGGCCTCCGCCTCTAATTTGCAACTTTAAGGATATGCCTTTGAAGCTGAAATTTATTATACCTCTTTCCACTTCATGTTGCCCTGATATATTGGCCAAAATCTGGCGAAAATTATCAGAATGCACAAAATTGGGCTTTGTAACAGGAGAACATTCTGTCGAAAGAGATGGTACAAAGTAACGTCTCCGGAGAGCAAATCAAAGAGCAAGAAGTGGCGCAGATGTTTCGAGGCAGTGACTGTTTAACGAAGAGGCGCAGAATTTTCGAACGCCTCTTCAAAGGCCTGTGCCTCTTATTGGCAACTTTAAGGCGATGCCTTTGAAGCTGAAATTTAGTATACCTCCTTCCACTTCATGTTCCCCTGATATATTGGCCAAAATCTGGCGAAAATTTTCAGAATGCACAAAATTGGGCTTTGTAACAGGAGAACATGCCGTCGAAAGAGATGGCACAAAGTAACGGCTCCGGAGAGCAAATCAAAGAGCGAGAAGTGGCGCAGACGTTTCGAGACTGTGACTGTTTAACGAAGAGACGCAGAATTTTCGAACGCATCTTGAAAGGCCTCCGCCTCTAATTTGCAACTTTAAGGATATGCCTTTGAAGCTGAAATTTATTATACCTCTTTCCACTTCATGTTGCCCTGATATATTGGCCAAAATCTGGCGAAAATTATCAGAATGCACAAAATTGGGCTTTGTAACAGGAGAACATGCCGTCGAAAGAGATGGCACAAAGTAACGGCACCGGAGAGCAAATCAAAGGTCAAGAAGTGGCGCAGATGTTTCCAGACTGTGACTGTTTAACGAAGAGACGCAGATTTTTCGAACGCATCTTGAAAGGCCTCCGCCTCTAATTTGCAACTTTAAGGCGATGCCTATGAATCTCAAATTTAGTATACCTCTTTCCACTTCATGTTCTCCTGATATATTGGCCAAAATTTGGCAAAAATTTTCATAATGCACAAATTTGGGCTTTGTAACTGGAGAACATGCCGTCGAAAGAGATGGCACAAAGTAACGGCACCGGAGAGCAAATCAAAGAGCGAGAAGTGGCGCAGACGTTTCCAGACTGTGAGTGTTTAACGAAGAGACGCAGAATTTTCGAACTCCTCTTGAAAGTCCTGTGCCTCTTATTGGCAACTTTAAGGCGATGCCTTTGAAGCTGAAATTTAGTATACCTCTTTCCACTTCATGTTCTCCTGATATATTGGCCAAAATCTGGCGAAAATTATCAGAATGCACAAAATTGGTCTTTGTAACAGGAGAATATTCTGTCGAAAGAGATGGCACAAAGTAACGTCTCCGGAGACCAAATCAAAGAGCGAGAAGTGGCGCAGACGTTTCGAGACTGTGACTGTTTAACGAAGAGACGCAGAATTTTCGAACGCCGCTTGAAAGGCCTGCACCTCTTACTTGCAACTTTAAGGCGATGCTGATGAATCTCAAATTTAGTATACCTCTTTCCACTTCATGTTCTCCTGATATATTGGCAAAAATTTGTGCAAAAACTTTCATATTGCGCAAAATTGGGCTTTGTAACAGGAGAACATGCCGTCGAAAGAGATGGCACAAAGTAACGGCACCGGAGAGCAAATCAAAGAGCGAGAAGTGGCGCAGACGTTTCCAGACTGTGAGTGTTTAACGAAGAGACGCAGAATTTTCGAACTCCTCTTGAAAGTCCTGTGCCTCTTATTGGCAACTTTAAGGCGATGCCTTTGAAGCTGAAATTTATTATACCTCTTTCCACTTCATGTTGCCCTGATATATTGGCCAAAATCTGGCGAAAATTATCAGAATGCACAAAATTGGGCTTTGTAACAGGAGAACATGCCGTCGAAAGAGATGGCACAAAGTAACGGCACCGGAGAGCAAATCAAAGAGCGAGAAGTGGCGCAGACGTTTCCAGACTGTGAGTGTTTAACGAAGAGACGCAGAATTTTCAAACTCCTCTTGAAAGTCCTGTGCCTCTTATTGGCAACTTTAAGGCGATGCTTTTGAAGCTGAAATTTAGTATACCTCTTTCCACTTCATGTTGCCCTGATATATTGGCCAAAATCTGGCGAAAATTATCAGAATGCACAAAATTGGGCTTTGTAACAGGAGAACATTCTGTCGAAAGAGATGGTACAAAGTAACGTCTCCGGAGAGCAAATCAAAGAGCAAGAAGTGGCGCAGATGTTTCGAGGCAGTGACTGTTTAACGAAGAGGCGCAGAATTTTCGAACGCCTCTTCAAAGGCCTGTGCCTCTTATTGGCAACTTTAAGGCGATGCCTTTGAAGCTGAAATTTAGTATACCTCCTTCCACTTCATGTTCCCCTGATATATTGGCCAAAATCTGGCGAAAATTTTCAGAATGCACAAAATTGGGCTTTGTAACAGGAGAACATGCCGTCGAAAGAGATGGCACAAAGTAACGGCTCCGGAGAGCAAATCAAAGAGCGAGAAGTGGCGCAGACGTTTCGAGACTGTGACTGGTTTAACGAAGAGACGCAGAATTTTCGAACGCATCTTGAAAGGCCTCCGCCTCTAATTTGCAACTTTAAGGATATGCCTTTGAAGCTGAAATTTATTATACCTCTTTCCACTTCATGTTGCCCTGATATATTGGCCAAAATCTGGCGAAAATTATCAGAATGCACAAAATTGGGCTTTGTAACAGGAGAACATTCTGTCGAAAGAGATGGTACAAAGTAACGTCTCCGGAGAGCAAATCAAAGAGCAAGAAGTGGCGCAGATGTTTCGAGGCAGTGACTGTTTAACGAAGAGGCGCAGAATTTTCGAACGCCTCTTCAAAGGCCTGTGCCTCTTATTAGCGACTTTAAGGCGATGCCTTTGAAGCTGAAATTTAGTATACCTCCTTCCACTTCATGTTCCCCTGATATATTGGCCAAAATCTGGCGAAAATTTTCAGAATGCACAAAATTGGGCTTTGTAACAGGAGAACATGCCGTCGAAAGAGATGGCACAAAGTAACGGCACCGGAGAGCAAATCAAAGGTCAAGAAGTGGCGCAGATGTTTCCAGACTGTGACTGTTTAACGAAGAGACGCAGATTTTTCGAACGCATCTTGAAAGGCCTCCGCCTCTAATTTGCAACTTTAAGGCGATGCCTATGAATCTCAAATTTAGTATACCTCTTTCCACTTCATGTTCTCCTGATATATTGGCCAAAATTTGGCAAAAATTTTCATAATGCACAAATTTGGGCTTTGTAACTGGAGAACATGCCGTCGAAAGAGATGGCACAAAGTAACGGCACCGGAGAGCAAATCAAAGAGCGAGAAGTGGCGCAGACGTTTCCAGACTGTGAGTGTTTAACGAAGAGACGCAGAATTTTCGAACTCCTCTTGAAAGTCCTGTGCCTCTTATTGGCAACTTTAAGGCGATGCCTTTGAAGCTGAAATTTAGTATACCTCTTTCCACTTCATGTTCTCCTGATATATTGGCCAAAATCTGGCGAAAATTATCAGAATGCACAAAATTGGTCTTTGTAACAGGAGAATATTCTGTCGAAAGAGATGGCACAAAGTAACGTCTCCGGAGACCAAATCAAAGAGCGAGAAGTGGCGCAGACGTTTCGAGACTGTGACTGTTTAACGAAGAGACGCAGAATTTTCGAACGCCGCTTGAAAGGCCTGCACCTCTTACTTGCAACTTTAAGGCGATGCTGATGAATCTCAAATTTAGTATACCTCT
>NW_027485025.1:0-69112 GCF_050908995.1 Andrena cerasifolii
GCTGAAATTTAGTATACCTCTTTTGACTTCATGTTCTCCTGATATATTGGCCAAAATCTGGCGAACATTTTCAGAATGCACAAAAATGGGCTTTGTAACAGGAGAACATGCCGTCGAAAGAGATGGAACAAAGTAATGTCTCCGGAGAGCAAATCAAAGAGCGAGAAGTGGCGCAGGTGTTTCGAGACAGTGACTGTTTCACGAAGAGACGCACAATTTTCGAACGCCTCTTGAAAGGCCTGCGCCTCTGATTTGATACTTTTAAGCGATGCCTTTGAAGCTGAAATTTAGTATACCTCTTTCCACTTCATTTTCTCCTGATTTATTGGCCAAAATCAAGCGAAAATTTCGAGAATACACAAAATTGGGCTTTGTAATAGGAGAACATGCCGTCGAAAGAGATGGAACAATGTAACGTCTCCGGACAGCAAACGAAAGAGCGAGTAGTGGCGCAGGTGTTTCGAGACAGTGACTGATTAACGAAGAGACGCAGAATTTTCGATCGCCTCTTGAAAGGCCTGCGCCTCTTATTTGCAACTTTAAGGCGATGCCTTTGAAGCTGAAATTTAGTGTACCTCTTTTGACTTCATGTTCTCCTGATATATTGGCCAAAATCTGGCGAACATTTTCAGAATGCACAAAATTGGGCTTTGTAACAGGAGAACATGCCGTCGAAAGAGATGGAACAAAGTAACGTCTCCGGAGAGCAAATCAAAGAGCGAGATGTGGCGCAGATGTTTCGAGACACTGACTGATTAACGAAGAGACGCAGAATTTTCGATCGCCTCTTGAAAGGCCTGCGCCTCTTATTTGCAACTTTAAGGCGATGCCTTTGAAGCTGAAATTTAGTGTACCTCTTTTGACTTCATGTTCTCCTGATATATTGGCCAAAATCTGGCGAACATTTTCAGAATGCACAAAATTGGGCTTTGTAACAGGAGAACATGCCGTCGAAAGAGATGGAACAAAGTAATGTCTCCGGAGAGCAAATCAAAGAGCGAGAAGTGGCGCAGATGTTTCGAGACAGTGATTGTTTAACGAAGAGTCGCACAATTTTCGAACGCCTCTTGAAAGGCCTGCGCCTCTGATTTGATACATTTAAGCGATGCCTTTGAAGCTGAATTTTAGTATACCTCTTTCCACTTCATGTTCTCCTGATATTTGGCCAAAATCTAGCGAAAATTTTCAGAATGCACAAAATTGGGCTTTGTAACAGGAGAACATGCGGTCGAAAGAGATGGCACAATGTAACGTCTCCGGAGAGCAAATCAAAGAGCGAGATGTGGCGCAGATGTTTCGAGACAGTGACTGATTAACGAAGAGACGCAGAATTTTCGACCGCCGCTTGAAAGGCTTGCGCCTCTTATTTGCAACTTTAAGGCGATGCCTTTGAAGCTGAAATTTAGTATACCTCTTTTGACTTCATGTTCTCCTGATATATTGGCCAAAATCTGGCGAACATTTTCAGAATGCACAAAATTGGGCTTTGTAACAGGAGAACATGCCGTCGAAAGAGATGGAACAAAGTAATGTCTCCGGAGAGCAAACCAAAGAGCGAGAAGTGGCGCAGGTGTTTCGAGACAGTGACAGTTTCACGAAGAGACGCAGAATTTTCGAAAGCCTCTTGAAAGGCCTGCGCCTCTTATTTGCAACTTTAAGGCGATGCCTTTGAAGCTGAAATTTAGTATACCTCTTTTGACTTCATGTTCTCCTGATATATTGGCCAAAATCTGGCGAACATTTTCAGAATGCACAAATTGGGCTTTGTAACAGGAGAACATGCCGTCGAAAGAGATGGAACAAAGTAATGTCTCCGTAGAGCAAATCAAAGAGCGAGATGTGGCGCAGATGTTTCGAGACAGTGACTGATTAACGAAGAGACGCAGAATTTTCGAACGCCCCTTGAAAGGCCTGCGCCTCTTATTTGCAACTTTAAGGCGATGCCTTTGAAGCTGAAATTTAGTATACCTCCTTCCACTTCATTTTCTCCTGATTTATTGGCCAAAATCTAGCGAAAATTTTCAGAATGCACAAAATTGGGCTTTGTAACAGGAGAACATGCCGTCGAAAGAGATGGAACAATGTAACGTCTCCGGACAGCAAACGAAAGAGCGAGTAGTGGCGCAGGTGTTTCGAGACAGTGACTCTTTCACGAAGAGACGCAGAATTTTCGAAAGCCTCTTGAAAGGCCTGCGCCTCTTATTTGCAACGTTAAGGCGAGGCCTTTGAAGCTGAAATTTAGTATACCTCTTTTGACTTCATGTTCTCCTGATATATTGGCCAAAATCTGGCGAACATTTTCAGAATGCACAAAATTGGGCTTTGTAACAGGAGAACATGCCGTCGAAAGAGATGGAACAAAGTAACGTCTCCGGAGAGCAAATCAAAGAGCGAGATGTGGCGCAGATGTTTCGAGACAGTGACTGATTAACGAAGAGACGCAGAATTTTCGATCGCCTCTTGAAAGGCCTGCGCGTCTTATTTGCAACTTTAAGGCGATGCCTTTGAAGCTGAAATTTAGTATACCTCTTTTGACTTCATGTTCTCCTGATATATTGGCCAAAATCTGGCGAACATTTTCAGAATGCACAAAATTGGGCTTTGTAACAGGAGAACATGCCGTCGAAAGAGATGGAACAAAGTAATGTCTCCGGAGAGCAAATCAAAGAGCGAGAAGTGGCGCAGATGTTTCGAGACAGTGATTGTTTAACGAAGAGTCGCACAATTTTCGAACGCCTCTTGAAAGGCCTGCGCCTCTGATTTGATACTTTTAAGCGATGCCTTTGAAGCTGAATTTTAGTATACCTCTTTCCACTTCATGTTCTCCTGATATTTGGCCAAAATCTAGCGAAAATTTTCAGAATGCACAAAATTGGGCTTTGTAACAGGAGAACATGCCGTCGAAAGAGATGGCACAATGTAACGTCTCCGGAGAGCAAACCAAAGAGCGAGAAGTGGCGCAGGTGTTTCGAGACAGTGACAGTTTCACGAAGAGACGCAGAATTTTCGAAAGCCTCTTGAAAGGCCTGCGCCTCTTATTTGGAACTTTAAGGCGATGCCTTTGAAGCTGAAATTTAGTATACCTCTTTTGACTTCATGTTCTCCTGATATATTGGCCAAAATCTGGCGAACATTTTCAGAATGCACAAAATTGGGCTTTGTAACAGGAGAACATGCCGTCGAAAGAGATGGCACAAAGTAACGTCTCCGGAGAGCAAATCAAAGAGCGAGATGTGGCGCAGATGTTTCGAGACAGTGACTGATTAACGAAGAGACGCAGAATTTTCGAACGCCTCTTGAAAGGCCTGCGCCTCTTATTTGCAACTTTAAGACGATGCCTTTGAAGCTGAAATTTAGTATACCTCTTTCCACTTCATTCTCTCCTGATTTATTGGCCAAAATCTGGCGAACATTTTCAGAATGCACAAAATTGGGCTTTGTAACAGGAGAACATGCCGTCGAAAGAGATGGAACAAAGTAATGTCTCCGGAGAGCAAACCAAAGAGCGAGAAGTGGCGCAGGTGTTTCGAGACAGTGACAGTTTCACGAAGAGACGCAGAATTTTCGAAAGCCTCTTGAAAGGCCTGCGCCTCTAATTTGCAACTTTAAGGCGATGCCTTTGAAGCTAAAATTTAGTATACCTCTTTTGACTTCATGTTCTCCTGATATATTGGCCAAAATCTGGCGAACATTTTCAGAATGCACAAATTGGGCTTTGTAACAGGAGAACATGCCGTCGAAAGAGATGGAACAAAGTAATGTCTCCGTAGAGCAAATCAAAGAGCGAGATGTGGCGCAGATGTTTCGAGACAGTGACTGATTAACGAAGAGACGCAGAATTTTCGAACGCCCCTTGAAAGGCCTGCGCCTCTTATTTGCAACTTTAAGGCGATGCCTTTGAAGCTGAAATTTAGTATACCTCTTTCCACTTCATTTTCTCCTGATTTATTGGCCAAAATCAAGCGAAAATTTCGAGAATACACAAAATTGGGCTTTGTAACAGGAGAACATGCCGTCGAAAGAGATGGAACAATGTAACGTCTCCGGACAGCAAACGAAAGAGCGAGTAGTGGCGCAGGTGTTTCGAGACAGTGACTGTTTCACGAAGAGACGCAGAATTTTCGAAAGCCTCTTGAAAGGCCTGCGCCTCTTATTTGCAACGTTAAGGCGAGGCCTTTGAAGCTGAAATTTAGTATACCTCTTTTGACTTCATGTTCTCCTGATATATTGGCCAAAATCTGGCGAACATTTTCAGAATGCACAAAATTGGGCTTTGTAACAGGAGAACATGCCGTCGAAAGAGATGGAACAAAGTAACGTCTCCGGAGAGCAAATCAAAGAGCGAGATGTGGCGCAGATGTTTCGAGACAGTGACTGATTAACGAAGAGACGCAGAATTTTCGATCGCCTCTTGAAAGGCCTGCGCCTCTTATTTGCAACTTTAAGGCGATGCCTTTGAAGCTGAAATTTAGTGTACCTCTTTTGACTTCATGTTCTCCTGATATATTGGCCAAAATCTGGCGAACATTTTCAGAATGCACAAAATTGGGCTTTGTAACAGGAGAACATGCCGTCGAAAGAGATGGAACAAAGTAACGTCTCCGGAGAGCAAATCAAAGAGCGAGATGTGGCGCAGATGTTTCGAGACACTGACTGATTAACGAAGAGACGCAGAATTTTCGATCGCCTCTTGAAAGGCCTGCGCCTCTTATTTGCAACTTTAAGGCGATGCCTTTGAAGCTGAAATTTAGTGTACCTCTTTTGACTTCATGTTCTCCTGATATATTGGCCAAAATCTGTCGAAAATTTTCAGAATGCACAAAATTGGGCTTTGTAACAGGAGAACATGCGGTCGAAAGAGATGGCACAATGTAACGTCTCCGGAGAGCAAATCAAAGAGCGAGATGTGGCGCAGATGTTTCGAGACAGTGACTGATTAACGAAGAGACGCAGAATTTTCGACCGCCGCTTGAAAGGCCTGCGCCTCTTATTTGCAACTTTAAGGCGATGCCTTTGAAGCTGAAATTTAGTATACCTCTTTTGACTTCATGTTCTCCTGATATATTGGCCAAAATCTGGCGAACATTTTCAGAATGCACAAAATTGGGCTTTGTAACAGGAGAACATGCCGTCGAAAGAGATGGAACAAAGTAATGTCTCCGGAGAGCAAACCAAAGAGCGAGAAGTGGCGCAGGTGTTTCGAGACAGTGACAGTTTCACGAAGAGACGCAGAATTTTCGAAAGCCTCTTGAAAGGCCTGCGCCTCTTATTTGCAACTTTAAGGCGATGCCTTTGAAGCTGAAATTTAGTATACCTCTTTTGACTTCATGTTCTCCTGATATATTGGCCAAAATCTGGCGAACATTTTCAGAATGCACAAATTGGGCTTTGTAACAGGAGAACATGCCGTCGAAAGAGATGGAACAAAGTAATGTCTCCGTAGAGCAAATCAAAGAGCGAGATGTGGCGCAGATGTTTCGAGACAGTGACTGATTAACGAAGAGACGCAGAATTTTCGAACGCCCCTTGAAAGGCCTGCGCCTCTTATTTGCAACTTTAAGGCGATGCCTTTGAAGCTGAAATTTAGTATACCTCTTTCCACTTCATTTTCTCCTGATTTATTGGCCAAAATCAAGCGAAAATTTCGAGAATACACAAAATTGGGCTTTGTAACAGGAGAACATGCCGTCGAAAGAGATGGAACAATGTAACGTCTCCGGACAGCAAACGAAAGAGCGAGTAGTGGCGCAGGTGTTTCGAGACAGTGACTCTTTCACGAAGAGACGCAGAATTTTCGAAAGCCTCTTGAAAGGCCTGCGCCTCTTATTTGCAACGTTAAGGCGAGGCCTTTGAAGCTGAAATTTAGTATACCTCTTTTGACTTCATGTTCTCCTGATATATTGGCCAAAATCTGGCGAACATTTTCAGAATGCACAAAATTGGGCTTTGTAACAGGAGAACATGCCGTCGAAAGAGATGGAACAAAGTAACGTCTCCGGAGAGCAAATCAAAGAGCGAGATGTGGCGCAGATGTTTCGAGACAGTGACTGATTAACGAAGAGACGCAGAATTTTCGATCGCCTCTTGAAAGGCCTGCGCGTCTTATTTGCAACTTTAAGGCGATGCCTTTGAAGCTGAAATTTAGTATACCTCTTTTGACTTCATGTTCTCCTGATATATTGGCCAAAATCTGGCGAACATTTTCAGAATGCACAAAATTGGGCTTTGTAACAGGAGAACATGCCGTCGAAAGAGATGGAACAAAGTAATGTCTCCGGAGAGCAAATCAAAGAGCGAGAAGTGGCGCAGATGTTTCGAGACAGTGATTGTTTAACGAAGAGTCGCACAATTTTCGAACGCCTCTTGAAAGGCCTGCGCCTCTGATTTGATACTTTTAAGCGATGCCTTTGAAGCTGAATTTTAGTATACCTCTTTCCACTTCATGTTCTCCTGATATTTGGCCAAAATCTAGCGAAAATTTTCAGAATGCACAAAATTGGGCTTTGTAACAGGAGAACATGCCGTCGAAAGAGATGGCACAATGTAACGTCTCCGGAGAGCAAACCAAAGAGCGAGAAGTGGCGCAGGTGTTTCGAGACAGTGACAGTTTCACTAAGAGACGCAGAATTTTCGAAAGCCTCTTGAAAGGCCTGCGCCTCTTATTTGCAACTTTAAGGCGATGCCTTTGAAGCTGAAATTTAGTATACCTCTTTTGACTTCATGTTCTCCTGATATATTGGCCAAAATCTGGCGAACATTTTCAGAATGCACAAAATTGGGCTTTGTAACAGGAGAACATGCCGTCGAAAGAGATGGAACAAAGTAATGTCTCCGGAGAGCAAATCAAAGAGCGAGAAGTGGCGCAGATGTTTCGAGACAGTGATTGTTTAACGAAGAGTCGCACAATTTTCGAACGCCTCTTGAAAGGCCTGCGCCTCTGATTTGATACTTTTAAGCGATGCCTTTGAAGCTGAATTTTAGTATACCTCTTTCCACTTCATGTTCTCCTGATATTTGGCCAAAATCTAGCGAAAATTTTCAGAATGCACAAAATTGGGCTTTGTAACAGGAGAACATGCCGTCGAAAGAGATGGCACAATGTAACGTCTCCGGAGAGCAAACCAAAGAGCGAGAAGTGGCGCAGGTGTTTCGAGACAGTGACAGTTTCACTAAGAGACGCAGAATTTTCGAAAGCCTCTTGAAAGGCCTGCGCCTCTTATTTGCAACTTTAAGGCGATGCCTTTGAAGCTGAAATTTAGTATACCTCTTTTGACTTCATGTTCTCCTGATATATTGGCCAAAATCTGGCGAACATTTTCAGAATGCACAAAATTGGGCTTTGTAACAGGAGAACATGCCGTCGAAAGAGATGGAACAAAGTAATGTCTCCGTAGAGCAAATCAAAGAGCGAGATGTGGCGCAGATGTTTCGAGACAGTGACTGATTAACGAAGAGACGCAGAATTTTCGAACGCCCCTTGAAAGGCCTGCGCCTCTTATTTGCAACTTTAAGGCGATGCCTTTGAAGCTGAAATTTAGTATACCTCTTTCCACTTCATTTTCTCCTGATTTATTGGCCAAAATCAAGCGAAAATTTCGAGAATACACAAAATTGGGCTTTGTAACAGGAGAACATGCCGTCGAAAGAGATGGAACAATGTAACGTCTCCGGACAGCAAACGAAAGAGCGAGTAGTGGAGCAGGTGTTTCGAGACAGTGACTGTTTCACGAAGAGACGCAGAATTTTCGATCGCCTCTTGAAAGGCCTGCGCGTCTTATTTGCAACTTTAAGGCGATGCCTTTGAAGCTGAAATTTAGTATACCTCTTTCCACTTCATTCTCTCCTGATTTATTGGCCAAAATCTGGCGAACATTTTCAGAATGCACAAAATTGGGCTTTGTAACAGGAGAACATGCCGTCGAAAGAGATGGAACAAAGTAATGTCTCCGGAGAGCAAACCAAAGAGCGAGAAGTGGCGCAGGTGTTTCGAGACAGTGACAGTTTCACGAAGAGACGCAGAATTTTCGAAAGCCTCTTGAAAGGCCTGCGCCTCTTATTTGCAACTTTAAGGCGATGCCTTTGAAGCTGAAATTTAGTATACCTCTTTTGACTTCATGTTCTCCTGATATATTGGCCAAAATCTGGCGAACATTTTCAGAATGCACAAATTGGGCTTTGTAACAGGAGAACATGCCGTCGAAAGAGATGGAACAAAGTAATGTCTCCGTAGAGCAAATCAAAGAGCGAGATGTGGCGCAGATGTTTCGAGACAGTGACTGATTAACGAAGAGACGCAGAATTTTCGAACGCCCCTTGAAAGGCCTGCGCCTCTTATTTGCAACTTTAAGGCGATGCCTTTGAAGCTGAAATTTAGTATACCTCTTTCCACTTCATTTTCTCCTGATTTATTGGCCAAAATCAAGCGAAAATTTCGAGAATACACAAAATTGGGCTTTGTAACAGGAGAACATGCCGTCGAAAGAGATGGAACAATGTAACGTCTCCGGACAGCAAACGAAAGAGCGAGTAGTGGAGCAGGTGTTTCGAGACAGTGACTGTTTCACGAAGAGACGCAGAATTTTCGAAAGCCTCTTGAAAGGCCTGCGCCTCTTATTTGCAACTTTAAGGCGATGCCTTTGAAGCTGAAATTTAGTATACCTCTTTTGACTTCATGTTCTCCTGATATATTGGCCAAAATCTGGCGAACATTTTCAGAATGCACAAAATTGGGCTTTGTAACAGGAGAACATGCCGTCGAAAGAGATGGAACAAAGTAACGTCTCCGGGGAGCAAATCAAAGAGCGAGATGTGGCGCAGATGTTTCGAGACAGTGACTGATTAACGAAGATACGCAGAATTTTCGATCGCCTCTTGAAAGGCCTGCGCGTCTTATTTGCAACTTTAAGGCGATGCCTTTGAAGCTGAAATTTAGTATCCCTCTTTTGACTTCATGTTCTCCTGATATATTGGCCAAAATCTGGCGAACATTTTCAGAATGCACAAAATTGGGCTTTGTAACAGGAGAACATGCCGTCGAAAGAGATGGAACAAAGTAATGTCTCCGGAGAGCAAATCAAAGAGCGAGAAGTGGCGCAGATGTTTCGAGACAGTGATTGTTTAACGAAGAGTCGCACAATTTTCGAACGCCTCTTGAAAGGCCTGCGCCTCTGATTTGCAACTTTAAGGCGATGCCTTTGAAGCTGAAATTTAGTATACCTCTTTTGACTTCATGTTCTCCTGATATATTGGCCAAAATCTGGCGAACATTTTCAGAATGCACAAAATTGGGCTTTGTAACAGGAGAACATGCCGTCGAAAGAGATGGAACAAAGTAATGTCTCCGGAGAGCAAATCAAAGAGCGAGAAGTGGCGCAGATGTTTCGAGACAGTGATTGTTTAACGAAGAGTCGCACAATTTTCGAACGCCTCTTGAAAGGCCTGCGCCTCTGATTTGCAACTTTAAGGCGATGCCTTTGAAGCTGAAATTTAGTATACCTCTTTTGACTTCATGTTCTCCTGATATATTGGCCAAAATCTGGCGAACATTTTCAGAATGCACAAAATTGGGCTTTGTAACAGGAGAACATGCCGTCGAAAGAGATGGAACAAAGTAACGTCTCCGGAGAGCAAATCAAAGAGCGAGATGTGGCGCAGATGTTTCGAGACAGTGACTGATTAACGAAGAGACGCAGAATTTTCGATCGCCTCTTGAAAGGCCTGCGCCTCTTATTTGCAACTTTAAGGCGATGCCTTTGAAGCTGAAATTTAGTATACCTCTTTCCACTTCATTTTCTCCTGATATATTGGCCAAAATCTGGCGAACATTTTCAGAATGCACAAAATTGGGCTTTGTAACAGGAGAACATGCCGTCGAAAGAGATGGAACAAAGTAATGTCTCCGGAGAGCAAATCAAAGAGCGAGAAGTGGCGCAGATGTTTCGAGACAGTGATTGTTTAACGAAGAGTCGCACAATTTTCGAACGCCTCTTGAAAGGCCTGCGCCTCTGATTTGATACTTTTAAGCGATGCCTTTGAAGCTGAATTTTAGTATACCTCTTTCCACTTCATGTTCTCCTGATATTTGGCCAAAATCTAGCGAAAATTTTCAGAATGCACAAAATTGGGCTTTGTAACAGGAGAACATGCCGTCGAAAGAGATGGCACAATGTAACGTCTCCGGAGAGCAAACCAAAGAGCGAGAAGTGGCGCAGGTGTTTCGAGACAGTGACAGTTTCACGAAGAGACGCAGAATTTTCGAAAGCCTCTTGAAAGGCCTGCGCCTCTTATTTGCAACTTTAAGGCGATGCCTTTGAAGCTGAAATTTAGTATACCTCTTTTGACTTCATGTTCTCCTGATATATTGGCCAAAATCTGGCGAACATTTTCAGAATGCACAAAATTGGGCTTTGTAACAGGAGAACATGCCGTCGAAAGAGATGGCACAAAGTAACGTCTCCGGAGAGCAAATCAAAGAGCGAGATGTGGCGCAGATGTTTCGAGACAGTGACTGATTAACGAAGAGACGCAGAATTTTCGAACGCCTCTTGAAAGGCCTGCGCCTCTTATTTGCAACTTTAAGGCGATGCCTTTGAAGCTGAAATTTAGTATACCTCTTTCCACTTCATTCTCTCCTGATTTATTGGCCAAAATCTGGCGAACATTTTCAGAATGCACAAAATTGGGCTTTGTAACAGGAGAACATGCCGTCGAAAGAGATGGAACAAAGTAATGTCTCCGGAGAGCAAACCAAAGAGCGAGAAGTGGCGCAGGTGTTTCGAGACAGTGACAGTTTCACGAAGAGACGCAGAATTTTCGAAAGCCTCTTGAAAGGCCTGCGCCTCTTATTTGCAACTTTAAGGCGATGCCTTTGAAGCTGAAATTTAGTATACCTCTTTTGACTTCATGTTCTCCTGATATATTGGCCAAAATCTGGCGAACATTTTCAGAATGCACAAATTGGGCTTTGTAACAGGAGAACATGCCGTCGAAAGAGATGGAACAAAGTAATGTCTCCGTAGAGCAAATCAAAGAGCGAGATGTGGCGCAGATGTTTCGAGACAGTGACTGATTAACGAAGAGACGCAGAATTTTCGAACGCCCCTTGAAAGGCCTGCGCCTCTTATTTGCAACTTTAAGGCGATGCCTTTGAAGCTGAAATTTAGTATACCTCTTTCCACTTCATTTTCTCCTGATTTATTGGCCAAAATCAAGCGAAAATTTCGAGAATACACAAAATTGGGCTTTGTAACAGGAGAACATGCCGTCGAAAGAGATGGAACAATGTAACGTCTCCGGACAGCAAACGAAAGAGCGAGTAGTGGCGCAGGTGTTTCGAGACAGTGACTGTTTCACGAAGAGACGCAGAATTTTCGAAAGCCTCTTGAAAGGCCTGCGCCTCTTATTTGCAACGTTAAGGCGAGACCTTTGAAGCTGAAATTTAGTATACCTCTTTTGACTTCATGTTCTCCTGATATATTGGCCAAAATCTGGCGAACATTTTCAGAATGCACAAAATTGGGCTTTGTAACAGGAGAACATGCCGTCGAAAGAGATGGAACAAAGTAACGTCTCCGGGGAGCAAATCAAAGAGCGAGATGTGGCGCAGATGTTTCGAGACAGTGACTGATTAACGAAGAGACGCAGAATTTTCGATCGCCTCTTGAAAGGCCTGCGCGTCTTATTTGCAACTTTAAGGCGATGCCTTTGAAGCTGAAATTTAGTATACCTCTTTTGACTTCATGTTCTCCTGATATATTGGCCAAAATCTGGCGAACATTTTCAGAATGCACAAAATTGGGCTTTGTAACAGGAGAACATGCCGTCGAAAGAGATGGAACAAAGTAATGTCTCCGGAGAGCAAATCAAAGAGCGAGAAGTGGCGCAGATGTTTCGAGACAGTGATTGTTTAACGAAGAGTCGCACAATTTTCGAACGCCTCTTGAAAGGCCTGCGCCTCTGATTTGATACTTTTAAGCGATGCCTTTGAAGCTGAATTTTAGTATACCTCTTTCCACTTCATGTTCTCCTGATATTTGGCCAAAATCTAGCGAAAATTTTCAGAATGCACAAAATTGGGCTTTGTAACAGGAGAACATGCCTTCGAAAGAGATGGCACAATGTAACGTCTCCGGAGAGCAAACCAAAGAGCGAGAAGTGGCGCAGGTGTTTCGAGACAGTGACAGTTTCACGAAGAGACGCAGAATTTTCGAAAGCCTCTTGAAAGGCCTGCGCGTCTTATTTGCAACTTTAAGGCGATGCCTTTGAAGCTGAAATTTAGTATACCTCTTTTGACTTCATGTTCTCCTGATATATTGGCCAAAATCTGGCGAACATTTTCAGAATGCACAAAATTGGGCTTTGTAACAGGAGAACATGCCGTCGAAAGAGATGGCACAAAGTAACGTCTCCGGAGAGCAAATCAAAGAGCGAGATGTGGCGCAGATGTTTCGAGACAGTGACTGATTAACGAAGAGACGCAGAATTTTCGAACGCCTCTTGAAAGGCCTGCGCCTCTTATTTGCAACTTTAAGGCGATGCCTTTGAAGCTGAAATTTAGTATACCTCTTTCCACTTCATTCTCTCCTGATTTATTGGCCAAAATCTGGCGAACATTTTCAGAATGCACAAAATTGGGCTTTGTAACAGGAGAACATGCCGTCGAAAGAGATGGAACAAAGTAATGTCTCCGGAGAGCAAACCAAAGAGCGAGAAGTGGCGCAGGTGTTTCGAGACAGTGACAGTTTCACGAAGAGACGCAGAATTTTCGAAAGCCTCTTGAAAGGCCTGCGCCTCTTATTTGCAACTTTAAGGCGATGCCTTTGAAGCTGAAATTTAGTATACCTCTTTTGACTTCATGTTCTCCTGATATATTGGCCAAAATCTGGCGAACATTTTCAGAATGCACAAATTGGGCTTTGTAACAGGAGAACATGCCGTCGAAAGAGATGGAACAAAGTAATGTCTCCGTAGAGCAAATCAAAGAGCGAGATGTGGCGCAGATGTTTCGAGACAGTGACTGATTAACGAAGAGACGCAGAATTTTCGAACGCCCCTTGAAAGGCCTGCGCCTCTTATTTGCAACTTTAAGGCGATGCCTTTGAAGCTGAAATTTAGTATACCTCTTTCCACTTCATTTTCTCCTGATTTATTGGCCAAAATCAAGCGAAAATTTCGAGAATACACAAAATTGGGCTTTGTAACAGGAGAACATGCCGTCGAAAGAGATGGAACAATGTAACGTCTCCGGACAGCAAACGAAAGAGCGAGTAGTGGCGCAGGTGTTTCGAGACAGTGACTGTTTCACGAAGAGACGCAGAATTTTCGAAAGCCTCTTGAAAGGCCTGCGCCTCTTATTTGCAACGTTAAGGCGATGCCTTTGAAGCTGAAATTTAGTATACCTCTTTTGACTTCATGTTCTCCTGATATATTGGCCAAAATCTGGCGAACATTTACAGAATGCACAAAATTGGGCTTTGTAACAGGAGAACATGCCGTCGAAGGAGATGGAACAAAGTAACGTCTCCGGGGAGCAAATCAAAGAGCGAGATGTGGCGCAGATGTTTCGAGACAGTGACTGATTAACGAAGAGACGCAGAATTTTCGATCGCCTCTTGAAAGGCCTGCGCGTCTTATTTGCAACTTTAAGGCGATGCCTTTGAAGCTGAAATTTAGTATCCCTCTTTTGACTTCATGTTCTCCTGATATATTGGCCAAAATCTGGCGAACATTTTCAGAATGCACAAAATTGGGCTTTGTAACAGGAGAACATGCCGTCGAAAGAGATGGAACAAAGTAATGTCTCCGGAGAGCAAATCAAAGAGCGAGAAGTGGCGCAGATGTTTCGAGACAGTGATTGTTTAACGAAGAGTCGCACAATTTTCGAACGCCTCTTGAAAGGCCTGCGCCTCTGATTTGATACTTTTAAGCGATGCCTTTGAAGCTGAATTTTAGTATACCTCTTTCCACTTCATGTTCTCCTGATATTTGGCCAAAATCTAGCGAAAATTTTCAGAATGCACAAAATTGGGCTTTGTAACAGGAGAACATGCCGTCGAAAGAGATGGCACAATGTAACGTCTCCGGAGAGCAAACCAAAGAGCGAGAAGTGGCGCAGGTGTTTCGAGACAGTGACAGTTTCACGAAGAGACGCAGAATTTTCGAAAGCCTCTTGAAAGGCCTGCGCCTCTTATTTGCAACTTTAAGGCGATGCCTTTGAAGTTGAAATTTAGTATACCTGTTTTGACTTCATGTTCTCCTGATATATTGGCCAAAATCTGGCGAACATTTTCAGAATGCACAAAATTGGGCTTTGTAACAGGAGAACATGCCGTCGAAAGAGATGGCACAAAGTAACGTCTCCGGAGAGCAAATCAAAGAGCGAGATGTGGCGCAGATGTTTCGAGACAGTGACTGATTAACGAAGAGACGCAGAATTTTCGAACGCCTCTTGAAAGGCCTGCGCCTCTTATTTGCAACTTTAAGGCGATGCCTTTGAAGCTGAAATTTAGTATACCTCTTTCCACTTCATTCTCTCCTGATTTATTGGCCAAAATCTGGCGAAAATTTCGAGAATACACAAAATTGGGCTTTGTAACAGGAGAACATGCCGTCGAAAGAGATGGAAGAAAGTAATGTCTCCGGAGAGCAAATCAAAGAGCGAGAAGTGGCGCAGGTGTTTCGAGACAGTGACTGTTTCACGAAGAGACGCAGAATTTTCGAAAGCCTCTTGAAAGGCCTGCGCCTCTTATTTGCAACTTTAAGGCGATGCCTTTGAAGCTGAAATTTAGTATACCTCTTTTGACTTCATGTTCTCCTGATATATTGGCCAAAATCTGGCGAACATTTACAGAATGCACAAAATTGGGCTTTGTAACAGGAGAACATGCCGTCGAAGGAGATGGAACAAAGTAATGTCTCCGGAGAGCAAATCAAAGAGCGAGAAGTGGCGCAGGTGTTTCGAGACAGTGACTGTTTCACGAAGAGACGCAGAATTTTCGAAAGCCTCTTGAAAGGCCTGCGCCTCTTATTTGCAACTTTAAGGCGATGCCTTTGAAGCTGAAATTTAGTATACCTCTTTTGACTTCATGTTCTCCTGATATATTGGCCAAAATCTGGCGAACATTTTCAGAATGCACAAAATTGGGCTTTGTAACAGGAGAACATGCCGTCGAAAGAGATGGAACAAAGTAATGTCTCCGGAGAGCAAATCAAAGAGCGAGAAGTGGCGCAGATGTTTCGAGACTGTGATTGTTTAACGAAGAGTCGCACAATTTTCGAACGCCTCTTGAAAGGCCTGCGCCTCTGATTTGATACTTTTAAGCGATGCCTTTGAAGCTGAATTTTAGTATACCTCTTTCCACTTCATGTTCTCCTGATATTTGGCCAAAATCTAGCGAAAATTTTCAGAATGCACAAAATTGGGCTTTGTAACAGGAGAACATGCCGTCGAAAGAGATGGCACAATGTAACGTCTCCGGAGAGCAAATCAAAGAGCGAGATGTGGCGCAGATGTTCGAGACAGTGACTGATTAACGAAGAGACGCAGAATTTTCGAACGCCGCTTGAAAGGCCTGCGCCTCTTATTTGCAACTTTAAGGCGATGCCTTTGAAGCTGAAATTTAGTATACCTCTTTCCACTTAATTTTCTCCTGATTTATTGCGAAAATCTGGCGAAAATTTCGAGAATACACAAAATTGGGCTTTGTAACAGGAGAACATGCCGTCGAAAGAGATGGAACAATGTAACGTCTCCGGAGAGCAAATCAAAGAGCGAGAAGTGGCGCAGGTGTTTCGAGACAGTGACAGTTTCACGAAGAGACGCAGAATTTTCGAAAGCCTCTTGAAAGGCCTGCGCCTCTTATTTGCAACTTTAAGGCGATGCCTTTGAAGCTGAAATTTAGTATACCTCTTTTGACTTCATGTTCTCCTGATATATTGGCCAAAACCTGGCGAACATTTTCAGAATGCATAAAATTGGGCTTTGTAACAGGAGAACATGCCGTCGAAAGAGATGGAACAAAGTAATGTCTCCGGAGAGCAAACCAAAGAGCGAGAAGTGGCGCAGGTGTTTCGAGACAGTGACAGTTTCACGAAGAGACGCAGATTTTCGAAAGCCTCTTGAAAGGCCTGCGCCTCTTATTTGCAACTTTAAGGCGATGCCTTTGAAGCTGAAATTTAGTATACCTCTTTTGACTTCATGTTCTCCTGATATATTGGCCAAAATCTGGCGAACATTTTCAGAATGCACAAAATTGGGCTTTGTAACAGGAGAACATGCCGTCGAAAGAGATGGCACAAAGTAACGTCTCCGGAGAGCAAATCAAAGAGCGAGATGTGGCGCAGATGTTTCGAGACAGTGACTGATTAACGAAGAGACGCAGAATTTTCGAACGCCTCTTGAAAGGCCTGCGCCTCTTATTTGCAACTTTAAGGCGATGCCTTTGAAGCTGAAATTTAGTATACCTCTTTCCACTTCATTCTCTCCTGATTTATTGGCCAAAATCTGGCGAAAATTTCGAGAATACACAAAATTGGGCTTTGTAACAGGAGAACATGCCGTCGAAAGAGATGGAACAAAGTAATGTCTCCGGAGAGCAAATCAAAGAGCGAGAAGTGGCGCAGGTGTTTCGAGACAGTGACTGTTTCACGAAGAGACGCAGAATTTTCGAAAGCCTCTTGAAAGGCCTGCGCCTCTTATTTGCAACTTTAAGGCGATGCCTTTGAAGCTGAAATTTAGTATACCTCTTTTGACTTCATGTTCTCCTGATATATTGGCCAAAATCTGGCGAACATTTACAGAATGCACAAAATTGGGCTTTGTAACAGGAGAACATGCCGTCGAAGGAGATGGAACAAAGTAATGTCTCCGGAGAGCAAATCAAAGAGCGAGAAGTGGCGCAGGTGTTTCGAGACCGTGACTGTTTCACGAAGAGACGCAGAATTTTCGAAAGCCTCTTGAAAGGCCTGCGCCTCTTATTTGCAACTTTAAGGCGATGCCTTTGAAGCTGAAATTTAGTATACCTCTTTTGACTTCATGTTCTCCTGATATATTGGCCAAAATCTGGCGAACATTTTCAGAATGCACAAAATTGGGGCTTTGTAACAGGAGAACATGCCGTCGAAAGAGATGGAACAAAGTAATGTCTCCGGAGAGCAAATCAAAGAGCGAGAAGTGGCGCAGATGTTTCGAGACTGTGATTGTTTAACGAAGAGTCGCACAATTTTCGAACGCCTCTTGAAAGGCCTGCGCCTCTGATTTGATACTTTTAAGCGATGCCTTTGAAGCTGAATTTTAGTATACCTCTTTCCACTTCATGTTCTCCTGATATTTGGCCAAAATCTAGCGAAAATTTTCAGAATGCACAAAATTGGGCTTTGTAACAGGAGAACATGCCGTCGAAAGAGATGGCACAATGTAACGTCTCCGGAGAGCAAATCAAAGAGCGAGATGTGGCGCAGATGTTTCGAGACAGTGACTGATTAACGAAGAGACGCAGAATTTTCGAACGCCGCTTGAAAGGCCTGCGCCTCTTATTTGCAACTTTAAGGCGATGCCTTTGAAGCTGAAATTTAGTATACCTCTTTCCACTTAATTTTCTCCTGATTTATTGGCGAAAATCTGGCGAAAATTTCGAGAATACACAAAATTGGGCTTTGTAACAGGAGAACATGCCGTCGAAAGAGATGGAACAATGTAACGTCTCCGGAGAGCAAATCAAAGAGCGAGAAGTGGCGCAGGTGTTTCGAGACAGTGACAGTTTCACGAAGAGACGCAGAATTTTCGAAAGCCTCTTGAAAGGCCTGCGCCTCTTATTTGCAACTTTAAGGCGATGCCTTTGATGCTGAAATTTAGTATACCTCTTTTGACTTCATGTTCTCCTGATATATTGGCCAAAATCTGGCGAACATTTTCAGAATGCACAAAATTGGGCTTTGTAACAGGAGAACATGCCGTCGAAAGAGATGGAACAAAGTAATGTCTCCGGAGAGCAAACCAAAGAGCGAGAAGTGGCGCAGGTGTTTCGAGACAGTGACAGTTTCACGAAGAGACGCAGAATTTTCGAAAGCCTCTTGAAAGGCCTGCGCCTCTTATTTGCAACTTTAAGGCGATGCCTTTGAAGCTGAAATTTAGTATACCTCTTTTGACTTCATGTTCTCCTGATATATTGGCCAAAATCTGGCGAACATTTTCAGAATGCACAAAATTGGGCTTTGTAACAGGAGAACATGCCGTCGAAAGAGATGGCACAAAGTAACGTCTCCGGAGAGCAAATCAAAGAGCGAGATGTGGCGCAGATGTTTCGAGACAGTGACTGATTAACGAAGAGACGCAGAATTTTCGAACGCCTCTTGAAAGGCCTGCGCCTCTTATTTGCAACTTTAAGGCGATGCCTTTGAAGCTGAAATTTAGTACACCTCTTTCCACTTCATTCTCTCCTGATTTATTGGCCAAAATCTGACGAAAATTTCGAGAATACACAAAATTGGGCTTTGTAACAGGAGAACATGCCGTCGAAAGAGATGGAACAAAGTAATGTCTCCGGAGAGCAAATCAAAGAGCGAGAAGTGGCGCAGGTGTTTCGAGACAGTGACTGTTTCACGAAGAGACGCAGAATTTTCGAAAGCCTCTTGAAAGGCCTGCGCCTCTTATTTGCAACTTTAAGGCGATGCCTTTGAAGCTGAAATTTAGTATACCTCTTTTGACTTCATGTTCTCCTGATATATTGGCCAAAATCTGGCGAACATTTACAGAATGCACAAAATTGGGCTTTGTAACAGGAGAACATGCCGTCGAAGGAGATGGAACGAAGTAATGTCTCCGGAGAGCAAATCAAAGAGCGAGAAGTGACGCTGATGTTTCGAGACAGTGACTGTTTAACGAAGACACGCAGAATTTTCGAACGCCTCTTGAAAGGCCTGCGCCTCTGATTTGCAACTTTAAGGCGATGCCTTTGAAGCTGAAATTTAGTATAAATCTTTCCACTTCATGTTCTCCTGATATATTGGCCAAAATCTGGCGAAAATTTTCAGAATCCACAGAATTGGGCTTTGTAACAGGAGAACATGCCGTCGAAAGAGATGGAACAAAGTAATGTCTCCGGAGAGCAAATCAAAGAGCGAGAAGTGGCGCAGGTGTTTCGAGACAGTGACTGTTTCACGAAGAGACGCAGAATTTTCGAAAGCCTCTTGAAAGGCCTGCGCCTCTTATTTGCAACTTTAAGGCGATGCCTTTGAAGCTGAAATTTAGTATACCTCTTTTGACTTCATGTTCTCCTGATATATTGGCCAAAATCTGGCGAACATTTTCAGAATACACAAAATTGGGCTTTGTAACAGGAGAACATGCCGTCGAAAGAGATGGAACGAAGTAATGTCTCCGGAGAGCAAATCAAAGAGCGAGAAGTGGCGCAGGTGTTTCGAGACAGTGACTGTTTCACGAAGAGACGCAGAATTTTCGAAAGCCTCTTGAAAGGCCTGCGCCTCTTATTTGCAACTTTAAGGCGATGCCTTTGAAGTTGAAATTTAGTATACCTCTTTTGACTCCATGTTCTCCTGATATATTGGCCAAAATCTGGCGAAAATTTCGAGAATACACAAAATTGGGCTTTGTAACAGGAGAACATGCCGTCGAAAGAGATGGAACAAAGTAATGTCTCCGGAGAGCAAATCAAAGAGCGAGAAGTGGCGCAGGTGTTTCGAGACAGTGACTGTTTCACGAAGAGACGCAGAATTTTCGAAAGCCTCTTGAAAGGCCTGCGCCTCTTATTTGCAACTTTAAGGCGATGCCTTTGAAGCTGAAATTTAGTATACCTCTTTTGACTTCATGTTCTCCTGATATATTGGCCAAAATCTGGCGAACATTTACAGAATGCACAAAATTGGGCTTTGTAACAGGAGAACATGCCGTCGAAGGAGATGGAACAAAGTAATGTCTCCGGAGAGCAAATCAAAGAGCGAGAAGTGGCGCAGGTGTTTCGAGACAGTGACTGTTTCACGAAGAGACGCAGAATTTTCGAAAGCCTCTTGAAAGGCCTGCGCCTCTTATTTGCAACTTTAAGGCGATGCCTTTGAAGCTGAAATTTAGTATACCTCTTTTGACTTCATGTTCTCCTGATATATTGGCCAAAATCTGGCGAACATTTTCAGAATGCACAAAATTGGGCTTTGTAACAGGAGAACATGCCGTCGAAAGAGATGGAACGAAGTAATGTCTCCGGAGAGCAAATCAAAGAGCGAGAAGTGGCGCTGATGTTTCGAGACAGTGACTGTTTAACGAAGACACGCAGAATTTTCGAACGCCTCTTGAAAGGCCTGCGCCTCTGATTTGCAACTTTAAGGCGATGCCTTTGAAGCTGAAATTTAGTATAAATCTTTCCACTTCATGTTCTCCTGATATATTGGCCAAAATCTGGCGAAAATTTTCAGAATCCACAGAATTGGGCTTTGTAACAGGAGAACATGCCGTCGAAAGAGATGGAACAAAGTAATGTCTCCGGAGAGCAAATCAAAGAGCGAGAAGTGGCGCAGGTGTTTCGAGACAGTGACTGTTTCACGAAGAGACGCAGAATTTTCGAAAGCCTCTTGAAAGGCCTGCGCCTCTTATTTGCAACTTTAAGGCGATGCCTTTGAAGCTGAAATTTAGTATACCTCTTTTGACTTCATGTTCTCCTGATATATTGGCCAAAATCTGGCGAACATTTACAGAATGCACAAAATTGGGCTTTGTAACAGGAGAACATGCCGTCGAAGGAGATGGAACAAAGTAATGTCTCCGGAGGAATCAAAGAGCGAGAAGTGGCGCAGGTGTTTCGAGACAGTGACTGTTTCACGAAGAGACGCAGAATTTTCGAAAGCCTCTTGAAAGGCCTGCGCCTCTTATTTGCAACTTTAAGGCGATGCCTTTGAAGCTGAAATTTAGTATACCTCTTTTGACTTCATGTTCTCCTGATATATTGGCCAAAATCTGGCGAACATTTACAGAATGCACAAGATTTGGGCTTTGTAACAGGAGAACATGCCGTCGAAGGAGATGGAACAAAGTAATGTCTCCGGAGAGCAAATCAAAGAGCGAGAAGTGGCGCAGGTGTTTCGAGACAGTGACAGTTTCACGAAGAGACGCAGAATTTTCGAAAGCCTCTTGAAAGGCCTGCGCCTCTTATTTGCAACTTTAAGGCGATGCCTTTGAAGCTGAAATTTAGTATACCTCTTTTGACTTCATGTTCTCCTGATATATTGGCCAAAATCTGGCGAACATTTTCAGAATGCACAAAATTGGGCTTTGTAACAGGAGAACATGCCGTCGAAAGAGATGGCACAAAGTAACGTCTCCGGAGAGCAAATCAAAGAGCGAGATGTGGCGCAGATGTTTCGAGACAGTGACTGATTAACGAAGAGACGCAGAATTTTCGAACGCCTCTTGAAAGGCCTGCGCCTCTTATTTGCAACTTTAAGGCGATGCCTTTGAAGCTGAAATTTAGTACACCTCTTTCCACTTCATTCTCTCCTGATTTATTGGCCAAAATCTGGCGAAAATTTCGAGAATACACAAAATTGGGCTTTGTAACAGGAGAACATGCCGTCGAAAGAGATGGAACAAAGTAATGTCTCCGGAGAGCAAATCAAAGAGCGAGAAGTGGCGCAGGTGTTTCGAGACAGTGACTGTTTCACGAAGAGACGCAGAATTTTCGAAAGCCTCTTGAAAGGCCTGCGCCTCTTATTTGCAACTTTAAGGCGATGCCTTTGAAGCTGAAATTTAGTATACCTCTTTTGACTTCATGTTCTCCTGATATATTGGCCAAAATCTGGCGAACATTTACAGAATGCACAAAATTGGGCTTTGTAACAGGAGAACATGCCGTCGAAGGAGATGGAACAAAGTAATGTCTCCGGAGAGCAAATCAAAGAGCGAGAAGTGGCGCAGGTGTTTCGAGACAGTGACTGTTTCACGAAGAGACGCAGAATTTTCGAAAGCCTCTTGAAAGGCCTGCGCCTCTTATTTGCAACTTTAAGGCGATGCCTTTGAAGCTGAAATTTAGTATACCTCTTTTGACTTCATGTTCTCCTGATATATTGGCCAAAATCTGGCGAACATTTTCAGAATGCACAAAATTGGGCTTTGTAACAGGAGAACATGCCGTCGAAAGAGATGGAACGAAGTAATGTCTCCGGAGAGCAAATCAAAGAGCGAGAAGTGACGCTGATGTTTCGAGACAGTGACTGTTTAACGAAGACACGCAGAATTTTCGAACGCCTCTTGAAAGGCCTGCGCCTCTGATTTGCAACTTTAAGGCGATGCCTTTGAAGCTGAAATTTAGTATAAATCTTTCCACTTCATGTTCTCCTGATATATTGGCCAAAATCTGGCGAACATTTACAGAATGCACAAAATTGGGCTTTGTAACAGGAGAACATGCCGTCGAAGGAGATGGAACAAAGTAATGTCTCCGGAGAGCAAATCAAAGAGCGAGAAGTGGCGCAGGTGTTTCGAGACAGTGACTGTTTCACGAAGAGACGCAGAATTTTCGAAAGCCTCTTGAAAGGCCTGCGCCTCTTATTTGCAACTTTAAGGCGATGCCTTTGAAGCTGAAATTTAGTATACCTCTTTTGACTTCATGTTCTCCTGATATATTGGCCAAAATCTGGCGAACATTTTCAGAATGCACAAAATTGGGCTTTGTAACAGGAGAACATGCCGTCGAAAGAGATGGAACGAAGTAATGTCTCCGGAGAGCAAATCAAAGAGCGAGAAGTGGCGCTGATGTTTCGAGACAGTGACTGTTTAACGAAGACACGCAGAATTTTCGAACGCCTCTTGAAAGGCCTGCGCCTCTGATTTGCAACTTTAAGGCGATGCCTTTGAAGCTGAAATTTAGTATAAATCTTTCCACTTCATGTTCTCCTGATATATTGGCCAAAATCTGGCGAAAATTTTCAGAATCCACAGAATTGGGCTTTGTAACAGGAGAACATGCCGTCGAAAGAGATGGAACAAAGTAATGTCTCCGGAGAGCAAATCAAAGAGCGAGAAGTGGCGCAGGTGTTTCGAGACAGTGACTGTTTCACGAAGAGACGCAGAATTTTCGAAAGCCTCTTGAAAGGCCTGCGCCTCTTATTTGCAACTTTAAGGCGATGCCTTTGAAGCTGAAATTTAGTATACCTCTTTTGACTTCATGTTCTCCTGATATATTGGCCAAAATCTGGCGAACATTTACAGAATGCACAAAATTGGGCTTTGTAACAGGAGAACATGCCGTCGAAGGAGATGGAACAAAGTAATGTCTCCGGAGAGCAAATCAAAGAGCGAGAAGTGGCGCAGGTGTTTCGAGACAGTGACTGTTTCACGAAGAGACGCAGAATTTTCGAAAGCCTCTTGAAAGGCCTGCGCCTCTTATTTGCAACTTTAAGGCGATGCCTTTGAAGCTGAAATTTAGTATACCTCTTTTGACTTCATGTTCTCCTGATATATTGGCCAAAATCTGGCGAACATTTACAGAATGCACAAGATTGGGCTTTGTAACAGGAGAACATGCCGTCGAAGGAGATGGAACAAAGTAATGTCTCCGGAGAGCAAATCAAAGAGCGAGAAGTGGCGCAGGTGTTTCGAGACAGTGACAGTTTCACGAAGAGACGCAGAATTTTCGAAAGCCTCTTGAAAGGCCTGCGCCTCTTATTTGCAACTTTAAGGCGATGCCTTTGAAGCTGAAATTTAGTATACCTCTTTTGACTTCATGTTCTCCTGATATATTGGCCAAAATCTGGCGAACATTTTCAGAATGCACAAAATTGGGCTTTGTAACAGGAGAACATGCCGTCGAAAGAGATGGCACAAAGTAACGTCTCCGGAGAGCAAATCAAAGAGCGAGATGTGGCGCAGATGTTTCGAGACAGTGACTGATTAACGAAGAGACGCAGAATTTTCGAACGCCTCTTGAAAGGCCTGCGCCTCTTATTTGCAACTTTAAGGCGATGCCTTTGAAGCTGAAATTTAGTACACCTCTTTCCACTTCATTCTCTCCTGATTTATTGGCCAAAATCTGGCGAAAATTTCGAGAATACACAAAATTGGGCTTTGTAACAGGAGAACATGCCGTCGAAAGAGATGGAACAAAGTAATGTCTCCGGAGAGCAAATCAAAGAGCGAGAAGTGGCGCAGGTGTTTCGAGACAGTGACTGTTTCACGAAGAGACGCAGAATTTTCGAAAGCCTCTTGAAAGGCCTGCGCCTCTTATTTGCAACTTTAAGGCGATGCCTTTGAAGCTGAAATTTAGTATACCTCTTTTGACTTCATGTTCTCCTGATATATTGGCCAAAATCTGGCGAACATTTACAGAATGCACAAAATTGGGCTTTGTAACAGGAGAACATGCCGTCGAAGGAGATGGAACAAAGTAATGTCTCCGGAGAGCAAATCAAAGAGCGAGAAGTGGCGCAGGTGTTTCGAGACAGTGACTGTTTCACGAAGAGACGCAGAATTTTCGAAAGCCTCTTGAAAGGCCTGCGCCTCTTATTTGCAACTTTAAGGCGATGCCTTTGAAGCTGAAATTTAGTATACCTCTTTTGACTTCATGTTCTCCTGATATATTGGCCAAAATCTGGCGAACATTTTCAGAATGCACAAAATTGGGCTTTGTAACAGGAGAACATGCCGTCGAAAGAGATGGAACGAAGTAATGTCTCCGGAGAGCAAATCAAAGAGCGAGAAGTGACGCTGATGTTTCGAGACAGTGACTGTTTAACGAAGACACGCAGAATTTTCGAACGCCTCTTGAAAGGCCTGCGCCTCTGATTTGCAACTTTAAGGCGATGCCTTTGAAGCTGAAATTTAGTATAAATCTTTCCACTTCATGTTCTCCTGATATATTGGCCAAAATCTGGCGAAAATTTTCAGAATCCACAGAATTGGGCTTTGTAACAGGAGAACATGCCGTCGAAAGAGATGGAACAAAGTAATGTCTCCGGAGAGCAAATCAAATAGCGAGAAGTGGCGCAGGTGTTTCGAGACAGTGACTGTTTCACGAAGAGACGCAGAATTTTCGAAAGCCTCTTGAAAGGCCTGCGCCTCTTATTTGCAACTTTAAGGCGATGCCTTTGAAGCTGAAATTTAGTATACCTCTTTTGACTTCATGTTCTCCTGATATATTGGCCAAAATCTGGCGAACATTTTCAGAATACACAAAATTGGGCTTTGTAACAGGAGAACATGCCGTCGAAAGAGATGGAACGAAGTAATGTCTCCGGAGAGCAAATCAAAGAGCGAGAAGTGGCGCAGGTGTTTCGAGACAGTGACTGTTTCACGAAGAGACGCAGAATTTTCGAAAGCCTCTTGAAAGGCCTGCGCCTCTTATTTGCAACTTTAAGGCGATGCCTTTGAAGTTGAAATTTAGTATACCTCTTTTGACTCCATGTTCTCCTGATATATTGGCCAAAATCTGGCGAAAATTTCGAGAATACACAAAATTGGGCTTTGTAACAGGAGAACATGCCGTCGAAAGAGATGGAACAAAGTAATGTCTCCGGAGAGCAAATCAAAGAGCGAGAAGTGGCGCAGGTGTTTCGAGACAGTGACTGCTTCACGAAGAGACGCAGAATTTTCGAAAGCCTCTTGAAAGGCCTGCGCCTCTTATTTGCAACTTTAAGGCGATGCCTTTGAAGGTGAAATTTAGTATACCTCTTTCCACTTCATTCTCTCCTGATTTATTGGCCAAAATCTGGCGAAAATTTCGAGAATACACAAAATTGGGCTTTGTAACAGGAGAACATGCCGTCGAAAGAGATGGAACAAAGTAATGTCTCCGGAGAGCAAATCAAAGAGCGAGAAGTGGCGCAGATGTTTCGAGACAGTGACTGTTTAACGAAGAGTCGCACAATTTTCGAACGCCTCTTGAAAGGCTCGCCCCTCTGATTTGATACTTTCAAGCGATGCCTTTGAAGTTGAAATTTAGTATACCTCTTTTGACTCCATGTTCTCCTGATATATTGGCCAAAATCTGGCGAAAATTTCGAGAATACACAAAATTGGGCTTTGTAACAGGAGAACATGCCGTCGAAAGAGATGGAACAAAGTAATGTCTCCGGAGAGCAAATCAAAGAGCGAGAAGTGGTGCAGGTGTTTCGAGACAGTGACTGTTTCACGAAGAGACGCAGAATTTTCGAAAGCCTCTTGAAAGGCCTGCGCCTCTTATTTGCAACTTTAAGGCGATGCCTTTGAAGCTGAAATTTAGTATACCTCTTTTGACTTCATGTTCTCCTGATATATTGGCCAAAATCTGGCGAACATTTACAGAATGCACAAAATTGGGCTTTGTAACAGGAGAACATGCCGTCGAAGGAGATGGAACAAAGTAATGTCTCCGGAGAGCAAATCAAAGAGCGAGAAGTGGCGCAGGTGTTTCGAGACAGTGACTGTTTCACGAAGAGACGCAGAATTTTCGAAAGCCTCTTGAAAGGCCTGCGCCTCTTATTTGCAACTTTAAGGCGATGCCTTTGAAGCTGAAATTTAGTATACCTCTTTTGACTTCATGTTCTCCTGATATATTGGCCAAAATCTGGCGAACATTTTCAGAATGCACAAAATTGGGCTTTGTAACAGGAGAACATGCCGTCGAAAGAGATGGAACGAAGTAATGTCTCCGGAGAGCAAATCAAAGAGCGAGAAGTGGCGCTGATGTTTCGAGACAGTGACTGTTTAACGAAGACACGCAGAATTTTCGAACGCCTCTTGAAAGGCCTGCGCCTCTGATTTGCAACTTTAAGGCGATGCCTTTGAAGCTGAAATTTAGTATAAATCTTTCCACTTCATGTTCTCCTGATATATTGGCCAAAATCTGGCGAAAATTTTCAGAATCCACAGAATTGGGCTTTGTAACAGGAGAACATGCCGTCGAAAGAGATGGAACAAAGTAATGTCTCCGGAGAGCAAATCAAAGAGCGAGAAGTGGCGCAGGTGTTTCGAGACAGTGACTGTTTCACGAAGAGACGCAGAATTTTCGAAAGCCTCTTGAAAGGCCTGCGCCTCTTATTTGCAACTTTAAGGCGATGCCTTTGAAGCTGAAATTTAGTATACCTCTTTTGACTTCATGTTCTCCTGATATATTGGCCAAAATCTGGCGAACATTTTCAGAATACACAAAATTGGGCTTTGTAACAGGAGAACATGCCGTCGAAAGAGATGGAACGAAGTAATGTCTCCGGAGAGCAAATCAAAGAGCGAGAAGTGGCGCAGGTGTTTCGAGACAGTGACTGTTTCACGAAGAGACGCAGAATTTTCGAAAGCCTCTTGAAAGGCCTGCGCCTCTTATTTGCAACTTTAAGGCGATGCCTTTGAAGCTGAAATTTAGTATACCTCTTTCCACTTCATTCTCTCCTGATTTATTGGCCAAAATCTGGCGAAAATTTCGAGAATACACAAAATTGGGCTTTGTAACAGGAGAACATGCCGTCGAAAGAGATGGAACAAAGTAATGTCTCCGGAGAGCAAATCAAAGAGCGAGAAGTGGCGCAGATGTTTCGAGACAGTGACTGTTTAACGAAGAGTCGCACAATTTTCGAACGCCTCTTGAAAGGCTCGCCCCTCTGATTTGATACTTTTAAGCGATGCCTTTGAAGTTGAAAATTAGTATACCTCTTTTGACTCCATGTTCTCCTGATATATTGGCCAAAATCTGGCGAAAATTTTCAGAATGCACAAAATTGGGCTTAGTAACAGGAGAACATGCCGTCGAAAGAGATGGCACAATGTAACGTCTCCGGAGGGCAAATCAATGAGCGAGAAGTGGCGCAGATGTTTCGAGACAGTGACTGTTTAACGAAGAGTCGCACAATTTTCGAACGCCTCTTGAAAGGCCTGCGCCTCTGATTTGATACTTTTAAGCGATGCCTTTGAAGCTGAAATCTAGTATACATCTTTCCACTTCATGTTCTCCTGATATATTGGCCAAAATCTAGCGAAAATTTTCAGAATGCACAAAATTGGGCTTTGTAACAGGAGAACATGCCGTCGAAAGAGATGGAACAAAGTAATGTCTCCGTAGAGCAAATCAAAGAGCGAGATGTGGCGCAGATGTTTCGAGACAGTGACTGATTAACGAAGAGACGCAGAATTTTCGAACGCCCCTTGAAAGGCCTGCGCCTCTTATTTGCAACTTTAAGGCGATGCCTTTGAAGCTGAAATTTAGTATACCTCTTTCCACTTCATTTTCTCCTGATTTATTGGCCAAAATCAAGCGCAAATTTCGAGAATACACAAAATTGGGCTTTGTAACAGGAGAACATGCCGTCGAAAGAGATGGAACAATGTAACGTCTCCGGACAGCAAACGAAAGAGCGAGTAGTGGCGCAGATGTTTCGAGACAGTGACTGATTAACGAAGAGACGCAGAATTTGCGATCGCCTCTTGAAAGGCCTGCGCGTCTTATTTGCAACTTTAAGGCGATGCCTTTGAAGCTGAAATTTAGTATACCTCTTTTGACTTCATGTTCTCCTGATATATTGGCCAAAATCTGGCGAACATTTTCAGAATGCACAAAATTGGGCTTTGTAACAGGAGAACATGCCGTCGAAAGAGATGGAACAAAGTAATGTCTCCGGAGAGCAAATCAAAGAGCGAGAAGTGGCGCAGATGTTTCGAGACAGTGATTGTTTAACGAAGAGTCGCACAATTTTCGAACGCCTCTTGAAAGGCCTGCGCCTCTGATTTGATACTTTTAAGCGATGCCTTTGAAGCTGAATTTTAGTATACCTCTTTCCACTTCATGTTCTCCTGATATTTGGCCAAAATCTAGCGAAAATTTTCAGAATGCACAAAATTGGGCTTTGTAACAGGAGAACATGCCGTCGAAAGAGATGGCACAATGTAACGTCTCCGGAGAGCAAACCAAAGAGCGAGAAGTGGCGCAGGTGTTTCGAGACAGTGACAGTTTCACGAAGAGACGCAGAATTTTCGAAAGCCTCTTGAAAGGCCTGCGCCTCTTATTTGCAACTTTAAGGCGATGCCTTTGAAGCTGAAATTTAGTATACCTCTTTTGACTTCATGTTCTCCTGATATATTGGCCAAAATCTGGCGAACATTTTCAGAATGCACAAAATTGGGCTTTGTAACAGGAGAACATGCCGTCGAAAGAGATGGCACAAAGTAACGTCTCCGGAGAGCAAATCAAAGAGCGAGATGTGGCGCAGATGTTTCGAGACAGTGACTGATTAACGAAGAGTCGCACAATTTTCGAACGCCTCTTGAAAGGCTCGCCCCTCTGATTTGATACTTTTAAGCGATGCCTTTGAAGTTGAAATTTAGTATACCTCTTTTGACTCCATGTTCTCCTGATATATTGGCCAAAATCTGGCGAAAATTTCGAGAATACACAAAATTGGGCTTTGTAACAGGAGAACATGCCGTCGAAAGAGATGGAACAAAGTAATGTCTCCGGAGAGCAAATCAAAGAGCGAGAAGTGGCGCAGGTGTTTCGAGACAGTGACTGTTTCACGAAGAGACGCAGAATTTTCGAAAGCCTCTTGAAAGGCCTGCGCCTCTTATTTGCAACTTTAAGGCGATGCCTTTGAAGCTGAAATTTAGTATACCTCTTTTGACTTCATGTTCTCCTGATATATTGGCCAAAATCTGGCGAACATTTACAGAATGCACAAAATTGGGCTTTGTAACAGGAGAACATGCCGTCGAAGGAGATGGAACAAAGTAATGTCTCCGGAGAGCAAATCAAAGAGCGAGAAGTGGCGCAGGTGTTTCGAGACAGTGACTGTTTCACGAAGAGACGCAGAATTTTCGAAAGCCTCTTGAAAGGCCTGCGCCTCTTATTTGCAACTTTAAGGCGATGCCTTTGAAGCTGAAATTTAGTATACCTCTATTGACTTCATGTTCTCCTGATATATTGGCCAAAATCTGGCGAACATTTTCAGAATGCACAAAATTGGGCTTTGTAACAGGAGAACATGCCGTCGAAAGAGATGGAACGAAGTAATGTCTCCGGAGAGCAAATCAAAGAGCGAGAAGTGGCGCTGATGTTTCGAGACAGTGACTGTTTAACGAAGACACGCAGAATTTTCGAACGCCTCTTGAAAGGCCTGCGCCTCTGATTTGCAACTTTAAGGCGATGCCTTTGAAGCTGAAATTTAGTATAAATCTTTCCACTTCATGTTCTCCTGATATATTGGCCAAAATCTGGCGAAAATTTTCAGAATCCACAGAATTGGGCTTTGTAACAGGAGAACATGCCGTCGAAAGAGATGGAACAAAGTAATGTCTCCGGAGAGCAAATCAAAGAGCGAGAAGTGGCGCAGGTGTTTCGAGACAGTGACTGTTTCACGAAGAGACGCAGAATTTTCGAAAGCCTCTTGAAAGGCCTGCGCCTCTTATTTGCAACTTTAAGGCGATGCCTTTGAAGCTGAAATTTAGTATACCTCTTTTGACTTCATGTTCTCCTGATATATTGGCCAAAATCTGGCGAACATTTTCAGAATACACAAAATTGGGCTTTGTAACAGGAGAACATGTCGTCGAAAGAGATGGAACGAAGTAATGTCTCCGGAGAGCAAATCAAAGAGCGAGAAGTGGCGCAGGTGTTTCGAGACAGTGACTGTTTCACGAAGAGACGCAGAATTTTCGAAAGCCTCTTGAAAGGCCTGCGCCTCTTATTTGCAACTTTAAGGCGATGCCTTTGAAGCTGAAATTTAGTATACCTCTTTCCACTTCATTCTCTCCTGATTTATTGGCCAAAATCTGGCGAAAATTTCGAGAATACACAAAATTGGGCTTTGTAACAGGAGAACATGCCGTCGAAAGAGATGGAACAAAGTAATGTCTCCGGAGAGCAAATCAAAGAGCGAGAAGTGGCGCAGATGTTTCGAGACAGTGACTGTTTAACGAAGAGTCGCACAATTTTCGAACGCCTCTTGAAAGGCTCGCCCCTCTGATTTGATACTTTTAAGCGATGCCTTTGAAGTTGAAATTTAGTATACCTCTTTTGACTCCATGTTCTCCTGATATATTGGCCAAAATCTGGCGAAAATTTTCAGAATGCACAAAATTGGGCTTAGTAACAGGAGAACATGCCGTCGAAAGAGATGGCACAATGTAACGTCTCCGGAGGGCAAATCAATGAGCGAGAAGTGGCGCAGATGTTTCGAGACAGTGACTGTTTAACGAAGAGTCGCACAATTTTCGAACGCCTCTTGAAAGGCCTGCGCCTCTGATTTGATACTTTTAAGCGATGCCTTAGAAGCTGAAATCTAGTATACATCTTTCCACTTCATGTTCTCCTGATATATTGGCCAAAATCTAGCGAAAATTTTCAGAATGCACAAAATTGGGCTTTGTAACAGGAGAACATGCCGTCGAAAGAGATGGAACAAAGTAATGTCTCCGTAGAGCAAATCAAAGAGCGAGATGTGGCGCAGATGTTTCGAGACAGTGACTGATTAACGAAGAGACGCAGAATTTTCGAACGCCCCTTGAAAGGCCTGCGCCTCTTATTTGCAACTTTAAGGCGATGCCTTTGAAGCTGAAATTTAGTATACCTCTTTCCACTTCATTTTCTCCTGATTTATTGGCCAAAATCAAGCGAAAATTTCGAGAATACACAAAATTGGGCTTTGTAACAGGAGAACATGCCGTCGAAAGAGATGGAACAATGTAACGTCTCCGGACAGCAAACGAAAGAGCGAGTAGTGGCGCAGGTGTTTCGAGACAGTGACTCTTTCACGAAGAGACGCAGAATTTTCGAAAGCCTCTTGAAAGGCCTGCGCCTCTTATTTGCAACGTTAAGGCGAGGCCTTTGAAGCTGAAATTTAGTATACCTCTTTTGACTTCATGTTCTCCTGATATATTGGCCAAAATCTGGCGAACATTTTCAGAATGCACAAAATTGGGCTTTGTAACAGGAGAACATGCCGTCGAAAGAGATGGAACAAAGTAACGTCTCCGGAGAGCAAATCAAAGAGCGAGATGTGGCGCAGATGTTTCGAGACAGTGACTGATTAACGAAGAGACGCAGAATTTGCGATCGACTCTTGAAAGGCCTGCGCGTCTTATTTGCAACTTTAAGGCGATGCCTTTGAAGCTGAAATTTAGTATACCTCTTTTGACTTCATGTTCTCCTGATATATTGGCCAAAATCTGGCGAACATTTTCAGAATGCACAAAATTGGGCTTTGTAACAGGAGAACATGCCGTCGAAAGAGATGGAACAAAGTAATGTCTCCGGAGAGCAAATCAAAGAGCGAGAAGTGGCGCAGATGTTTCGAGACAGTGATTGTTTAACGAAGAGTCGCACAATTTTCGAACGCCTCTTGAAAGGCCTGCGCCTCTGATTTGATACTTTTAAGCGATGCCTTTGAAGCTGAATTTTAGTATACCTCTTTCCACTTCATGTTCTCCTGATATTTGGCCAAAATCTAGCGAAAATTTTTAGAATGCACAAAATTGGGCTTTGTAACAGGAGAACATGCCGTCGAAAGAGATGGCACAATGTAACGTATCCGGAGAGCAAACCAAAGAGCGAGAAGTGGCGCAGGTGTTTCGAGACAGTGACAGTTTCACGAAGAGACGCAGAATTTTCGAAAGCCTCTTGAAAGGCCTGCGCCTCTTATTTGCAACTTTAAGGCGATGCCTTTGAAGCTGAAATTTAGTATACCTCTTTTGACTTCATGTTCTCCTGATATATTGGCCAAAATCTGGCGAACATTTTCAGAATGCACAAAATTGGGCTTTGTAACAGGAGAACATGCCGTCGAAAGAGATGGCACAAAGTAACGTCTCCGGAGAGCAAATCAAAGAGCGAGATGTGGCGCAGATGTTTCGAGACAGTGACTGATTAACGAAGAGACGCAGAATTTTCGAACGCCTCTTGAAAGGCCTGCGCCTCTTATTTGCAACTTTAAGGCGATGCCTTTGAAGCTGAAATTTAGTATACCTCTTTTGACTTCATGTTCTCCTGATATATTGGCCAAAATCTGGCGAACATTTTCAGAATGCACAAAATTGGGCTTTGTAACAGGAGAACATGCCGTCGAAAGAGATGGAACAAAGTAATGTCTCCGGAGAGCAAACCAAAGAGCGAGAAGTGGCGCAGGTGTTTCGAGACAGTGACAGTTTCACGAAGAGACGCAGAATTTTCGAAAGCCTCTTGAAAGGCCTGCGCCTCTTATTTGCAACTTTAAGGCGATGCCTTTGAAGCTGAAATTTAGTATACCTCTTTTGACTTCATGTTCTCCTGATATATTGGCCAAAATCTGGCGAACATTTTCAGAATGCACAAAATTGGGCTTTGTAACAGGAGAACATGCCGTCGAAAGAGATGGCACAAAGTAACGTCTCCGGAGAGCAAATCAAAGAGCGAGATGTGGCGCAGATGTTTCGAGACAGTGACTGATTAACGAAGAGACGCAGAATTTTCGAACGCCTCTTGAAAGGCCTGCGCCTCTTATTTGCAACTTTAAGGCGATGCCTTTGAAGCTGAAATTTAGTATACCTCTTTCCACTTCATTCTCTCCTGATTTATTGGCCAAAATCTGGCGAAAATTTCGAGAATACACAAAATTGGGCTTTGTAACAGGAGAACATGCCGTCGAAAGAGATGGAACAAAGTAATGTCTCCGGAGAGCAAATCAAAGAGCGAGAAGTGGCGCAGGTGTTTCGAGACAGTGACTGTTTCACGAAGAGACGCAGAATTTTCGAAAGCCTCTTGAAAGGCCTGCGCCTCTTATTTGCAACTTTAAGGCGATGCCTTTGAAGCTGAAATTTAGTATACCTCTTTTGACTTCATGTTCTCCTGATATATTGGCCAAAATCTGGCGAACATTTACAGAATGCACAAAATTGGGCTTTGTAACAGGAGAACATGCCGTCGAAGGAGATGGAACAAAGTAATGTCTCCGGAGAGCAAATCAAAGAGCGAGAAGTGGCGCAGGTGTTTCGAGACAGTGACTGTTTCACGAAGAGACGCAGAATTTTCGAAAGCCTCTTGAAAGGCCTGCGCCTCTTATTTGCAACTTTAAGGCGATGCCTTTGAAGCTGAAATTTAGTATACCTCTTTTGACTTCATGTTCTCCTGATATATTGGCCAAAATCTGGCGAACATTTTCAGAATGCACAAAATTGGGCTTTGTAACAGGAGAACATGCCGTCGAAAGAGATGGAACAAAGTAATGTCTCCGGAGAGCAAATCAAAGAGCGAGAAGTGGCGCAGATGTTTCGAGACTGTGATTGTTTAACGAAGAGTCGCACAATTTTCGAACGCCTCTTGAAAGGCCTGCGCCTCTGATTTGATACTTTTAAGCGATGCCTTTGAAGCTGAATTTTAGTATACCTCTTTCCACTTCATGTTCTCCTGATATTTGGCCAAAATCTAGCGAAAATTTTCAGAATGCACAAAATTGGGCTTTGTAACAGGAGAACATGCCGTCGAAAGAGATGGCACAATGTAACGTCTCCGGAGAGCAAATCAAAGAGCGAGATGTGGCGCAGATGTTTCGAGACAGTGACTGATTAACGAAGAGACGCAGAATTTTCGAACGCCGCTTGAAAGGCCTGCGCCTCTTATTTGCAACTTTAAGGCGATGCCTTTGAAGCTGAAATTTAGTATACCTCTTTCCACTTAATTTTCTCCTGATTTATTGGCGAAAATCTGGCGAAAATTTCGAGAATACACAAAATTGGGCTTTGTAACAGGAGAACATGCCGTCGAAAGAGATGGAACAATGTAACGTCTCCGGAGAGCAAATCAAAGAGCGAGAAGTGGCGCAGGTGTTTCGAGACAGTGACAGTTTCACGAAGAGACGCAGAATTTTCGAAAGCCTCTTGAAAGGCCTGCGCCTCTTATTTGCAACTTTAAGGCGATGCCTTTGAAGCTGAAATTTAGTATACCTCTTTTGACTTCATGTTCTCCTGATATATTGGCCAAAATCTGGCGAACATTTTCAGAATGCACAAAATTGGGCTTTGTAACAGGAGAACATGCCGTCGAAAGAGATGGAACAAAGTAATGTCTCCGGAGAGCAAACCAAAGAGCGAGAAGTGGCGCAGGTGTTTCGAGACAGTGACAGTTTCACGAAGAGACGCAGAATTTTCGAAAGCCTCTTGAAAGGCCTGCGCCTCTTATTTGCAACTTTAAGGCGATGCCTTTGAAGCTGAAATTTAGTATACCTCTTTTGACTTCATGTTCTCCTGATATATTGGCCAAAATCTGGCGAACATTTTCAGAATGCACAAAATTGGGCTTTGTAACAGGAGAACATGCCGTCGAAAGAGATGGCACAAAGTAACGTCTCCGGAGAGCAAATCAAAGAGCGAGATGTGGCGCAGATGTTTCGAGACAGTGACTGATTAACGAAGAGACGCAGAATTTTCGAACGCCTCTTGAAAGGCCTGCGCCTCTTATTTGCAACTTTAAGGCGATGCCTTTGAAGCTGAAATTTAGTATACCTCTTTCCACTTCATTCTCTCCTGATTTATTGGCCAAAATCTGGCGAAAATTTCGAGAATACACAAAATTGGGCTTTGTAACAGGAGAACATGCCGTCGAAAGAGATGGAACAAAGTAATGTCTCCGGAGAGCAAATCAAAGAGCGAGAAGTGGCGCAGGTGTTTCGAGACAGTGACTGTTTCACGAAGAGACGCAGAATTTTCGAAAGCCTCTTGAAAGGCCTGCGCCTCTTATTTGCAACTTTAAGGCGATGCCTTTGAAGCTGAAATTTAGTATACCTCTTTTGACTTCATGTTCTCCTGATATATTGGCCAAAATCTGGCGAACATTTACAGAATGCACAAAATTGGGCTTTGTAACAGGAGAACATGCCGTCGAAGGAGATGGAACAAAGTAATGTCTCCGGAGAGCAAATCAAAGAGCGAGAAGTGGCGCAGGTGTTTCGAGACAGTGACTGTTTCACGAAGAGACGCAGAATTTTCGAAAGCCTCTTGAAAGGCCTGCGCCTCTTATTTGCAACTTTAAGGCGATGCCTTTGAAGCTGAAATTTAGTATACCTCTTTTGACTTCATGTTCTCCTGATATATTGGCCAAAATCTGGCGAACATTTTCAGAATGCACAAAATTGGGCTTTGTAACAGGAGAACATGCCGTCGAAAGAGATGGAACAAAGTAATGTCTCCGGAGAGCAAATCAAAGAGCGAGAAGTGGCGCAGATGTTTCGAGACTGTGATTGTTTTAACGAAGAGTCGCACAATTTTCGAACGCCTCTTGAAAGGCCTGCGCCTCTGATTTGATACTTTTAAGCGATGCCTTTGAAGCTGAATTTTAGTATACCTCTTTCCACTTCATGTTCTCCTGATATTTGGCCAAAATCTAGCGAAAATTTTCAGAATGCACAAAATTGGGCTTTGTAACAGGAGAACATGCCGTCGAAAGAGATGGCACAATGTAACGTCTCCGGAGAGCAAATCAAAGAGCGAGATGTGGCGCAGATGTTTCGAGACAGTGACTGATTAACGAAGAGACGCAGAATTTTCGAACGCCGCTTGAAAGGCCTGCGCCTCTTATTTGCAACTTTAAGGCGATGCCTTTGAAGCTGAAATTTAGTATACCTCTTTCCACTTAATTTTCTCCTGATTTATTGGCGAAAATCTGGCGAAAATTTCGAGAATACACAAAATTGGGCTTTGTAACAGGAGAACATGCCGTCGAAAGAGATGGAACAATGTAACGTCTCCGGAGAGCAAATCAAAGAGCGAGAAGTGGCGCAGGTGTTTCGAGACAGTGACAGTTTCACGAAGAGACGCAGAATTTTCGAAAGCCTCTTGAAAGGCCTGCGCCTCTTATTTGCAACTTTAAGGCGATGCCTTTGAAGCTGAAATTTAGTATACCTCTTTTGACTTCATGTTCTCCTGATATATTGGCCAAAATCTGGCGAACATTTTCAGAATGCACAAAATTGGGCTTTGTAACAGGAGAACATGCCGTCGAAAGAGATGGAACAAAGTAATGTCTCCGGAGAGCAAACCAAAGAGCGAGAAGTGGCGCAGGTGTTTCGAGACAGTGACAGTTTCACGAAGAGACGCAGAATTTTCGAAAGCCTCTTGAAAGGCCTGCGCCTCTTATTTGCAACTTTAAGGCGATGCCTTTGAAGCTGAAATTTAGTATACCTCTTTTGACTTCATGTTCTCCTGATATATTGGCCAAAATCTGGCGAACATTTTCAGAATGCACAAAATTGGGCTTTGTAACAGGAGAACATGCCGTCGAAAGAGATGGCACAAAGTAACGTCTCCGGAGAGCAAATCAAAGAGCGAGATGTGGCGCAGATGTTTCGAGACAGTGACTGATTAACGAAGAGACGCAGAATTTTCGAACGCCTCTTGAAAGGCCTGCGCCTCTTATTTGCAACTTTAAGGCGATGCCTTTGAAGCTGAAATTTAGTATACCTCTTTCCACTTCATTCTCTCCTGATTTATTGGCCAAAATCTGGCGAAAATTTCGAGAATACACAAAATTGGGCTTTGTAACAGGAGAACATGCCGTCGAAAGAGATGGAACAAAGTAATGTCTCCGGAGAGCAAATCAAAGAGCGAGAAGTGGCGCAGGTGTTTCGAGACAGTGACTGTTTCACGAAGAGACGCAGAATTTTCGAAAGCCTCTTGAAAGGCCTGCGCCTCTTATTTGCAACTTTAAGGCGATGCCTTTGAAGCTGAAATTTAGTATACCTCTTTTGACTTCATGTTCTCCTGATATATTGGCCAAAATCTGGCGAACATTTACAGAATGCACAAAATTGGGCTTTGTAACAGGAGAACATGCCGTCGAAGGAGATGGAACAAAGTAATGTCTCCGGAGAGCAAATCAAAGAGCGAGAAGTGGCGCAGGTGTTTCGAGACAGTGACTGTTTCACGAAGAGACGCAGAATTTTCGAAAGCCTCTTGAAAGGCCTGCGCCTCTTATTTGCAACTTTAAGGCGATGCCTTTGAAGCTGAAATTTAGTATACCTCTTTTGACTTCATGTTCTCCTGATATATTGGCCAAAATCTGGCGAACATTTTCAGAATGCACAAAATTGGGCTTTGTAACAGGAGAACATGCCGTCGAAAGAGATGGAACGAAGTAATGTCTCCGGAGAGCAAATCAAAGAGCGAGAAGTGACGCTGATGTTTCGAGACAGTGACTGTTTAACGAAGACACGCAGAATTTTCGAACGCCTCTTGAAAGGCCTGCGCCTCTGATTTGCAACTTTAAGGCGATGCCTTTGAAGCTGAAATTTAGTATAAATCTTTCCACTTCATGTTCTCCTGATATATTGGCCAAAATCTGGCGAAAATTTTCAGAATCCACAGAATTGGGCTTTGTAACAGGAGAACATGCCGTCGAAAGAGATGGAACAAAGTAATGTCTCCGGAGAGCAAATCAAAGAGCGAGAAGTGGCGCAGGTGTTTCGAGACAGTGACTGTTTCACGAAGAGACGCAGAATTTTCGAAAGCCTCTTGAAAGGCCTGCGCCTCTTATTTGCAACTTTAAGGCGATGCCTTTGAAGCTGAAATTTAGTATACCTCTTTTGACTTCATGTTCTCCTGATATATTGGCCAAAATCTGGCGAACATTTTCAGAATACACAAAATTGGGCTTTGTAACAGGAGAACATGCCGTCGAAAGAGATGGAACGAAGTAATGTCTCCGGAGAGCAAATCAAAGAGCGAGAAGTGGCGCAGGTGTTTCGAGACAGTGACTGTTTCACGAAGAGACGCAGAATTTTCGAAAGCCTCTTGAAAGGCCTGCGCCTCTTATTTGCAACTTTAAGGCGATGCCTTTGAAGGTGAAATTTAGTATACCTCTTTCCACTTCATTCTCTCCTGATTTATTGGCCAAAATCTGGCGAAAATTTCGAGAATACACAAAATTGGGCTTTGTAACAGGAGAACATGCCGTCGAAAGAGATGGAACAAAGTAATGTCTCCGGAGAGCAAATCAAAGAGCGAGAAGTGGCGCAGATGTTTCGAGACAGTGACTGTTTAACGAAGAGTCGCACAATTTTCGAACGCCTCTTGAAAGGCTCGCCCCTCTGATTTGATACTTTTAAGCGATGCCTTTGAAGTTGAAATTTAGTATACCTCTTTTGACTCCATGTTCTCCTGATATATTGGCCAAAATCTGGCGAAAATTTCGAGAATACACAAAATTGGGCTTTGTAACAGGAGAACATGCCGTCGAAAGAGATGGAACAAAGTAATGTCTCCGGAGAGCAAATCAAAGAGCGAGAAGTGGCGCAGGTGTTTCGAGACAGTGACTGTTTCACGAAGACACGCAGAATTTTCGAAAGCCTCTTGAAAGGCCTGCGCCTCTTATTTGCAACTTTAAGGCGATGCCTTTGAAGCTGAAATTTAGTATACCTCTTTTTACTTCATGTTCTCCTGATATATTGGCCAAAATCTGGCGAACATTTTCAGAATGCACAAAATTGGGCTTTGTAACAGGAGAACATGCCGTCGAAAGAGATGGAACGAAGTAATGTCTCCGGAGAGCAAATCAAAGAGCGAGAAGTGGCGCTGATGTTTCGAGACAGTGACTGTTTAACGAAGACACGCAGAATTTTCGAACGCCTCTTGAAAGGCCTGCGCCTCTGATTTGCAACTTTAAGGCGATGCCTTTGAAGCTGAAATTTAGTATAAATCTTTCCACTTCATGTTCTCCTGATATATTGGCCAAAATCTGGCGAAAATTTTCAGAATCCACAGAATTGGGCTTTGTAACAGGAGAACATGCCGTCGAAAGAGATGGAACAAAGTAATGTCTCCGGAGAGCAAATCAAAGAGCGAGAAGTGGCGCAGGTGTTTCGAGACAGTGACTGTTTCACGAAGAGACGCAGAATTTTCGAAAGCCTCTTGAAAGGCCTGCGCCTCTTATTTGCAACTTTAAGGCGATGCCTTTGAAGCTGAAATTTAGTATACCTCTTTTGACTTCATGTTCTCCTGATATATTGGCCAAAATCTGGCGAACATTTTCAGAATACACAAAATTGGGCTTTGTAACAGGAGAACATGCCGTCGAAAGAGATGGAACGAAGTAATGTCTCCGGAGAGCAAATCAAAGAGCGAGAAGTGGCGCAGGTGTTTCGAGACAGTGACTGTTTCACGAAGAGACGCAGAATTTTCGAAAGCCTCTTGAAAGGCCTGCGCCTCTTATTTGCAACTTTAAGGCGATGCCTTTGAAGCTGAAATTTAGTATACCTCTTTCCACTTCATTCTCTCCTGATTTATTGGCCAAAATCTGGCGAAAATTTCGAGAATACACAAAATTGGGCTTTGTAACAGGAGAACATGCCGTCGAAAGAGATGGAACAAAGTAATGTCTCCGGAGAGCAAATCAAAGAGCGAGAAGTGGCGCAGATGTTTCGAGACAGTGACTGTTTAACGAAGAGTCGCACAATTTTCGAACGCCTCTTGAAAGGCTCGCCCCTCTGATTTGATACTTTTAAGCGATGCCTTTGAAGTTGAAATTTAGTATACCTCTTTTGACTCCATGTTCTCCTGATATATTGGCCAAAATCTGGCGAAAATTTCGAGAATACACAAAATTGGGCTTTGTAACAGGAGAACATGCCGTCGAAAGAGATGGAACAAAGTAATGTCTCCGGAGAGCAAATCAAAGAGCGAGAAGTGGCGCAGGTGTTTCGAGACAGTGACTGTTTCACGAAGAGACGCAGAATTTTCGAAAGCCTCTTGAAAGGCCTGCGCCTCTTATTTGCAACTTTAAGGCGATGCCTTTGAAGCTGAAATTTAGTATACCTCTTTTGACTTCATGTTCTCCTGATATATTGGCCAAAATCTGGCGAACATTTACAGAATGCACAAAATTGGGCTTTGTAACAGGAGAACATGCCGTCGAAGGAGATGGAACAAAGTAATGTCTCCGGAGAGCAAATCAAAGAGCGAGAAGTGGCGCAGGTGTTTCGAGACAGTGACTGTTTCACGAAGAGACGCAGAATTTTCGAAAGCCTCTTGAAAGGCCTGCGCCTCTTATTTGCAACTTTAAGGCGATGCCTTTGAAGCTGAAATTTAGTATACCTCTTTTGACTTCATGTTCTCCTGATATATTGGCCAAAATCTGGCGAACATTTTCAGAATGCACAAAATTGGGCTTTGTAACAGGAGAACATGCCGTCGAAAGAGATGGAACGAAGTAATGTCTCCGGAGAGCAAATCAAAGAGCGAGAAGTGACGCTGATGTTTCGAGACAGTGACTGTTTAACGAAGACACGCAGAATTTTCGAACGCCTCTTGAAAGGCCTGCGCCTCTGATTTGCAACTTTAAGGCGATGCCTTTGAAGCTGAAATTTAGTATAAATCTTTCCACTTCATGTTCTCCTGATATATTGGCCAAAATCTGGCGAAAATTTTCAGAATCCACAGAATTGGGCTTTGTAACAGGAGAACATGCCGTCGAAAGAGATGGAACAAAGTAATGTCTCCGGAGAGCAAATCAAAGAGCGAGAAGTGGCGCAGGTGTTTCGAGACAGTGACTGTTTCACGAAGAGACGCAGAATTTTCGAAAGCCTCTTGAAAGGCCTGCGCCTCTTATTTGCAACTTTAAGGCGATGCCTTTGAAGCTGAAATTTAGTATACCTCTTTTGACTTCATGTTCTCCTGATATATTGGCCAAAATCTGGCGAACATTTTCAGAATACACAAAATTGGGCTTTGTAACAGGAGAACATGCCGTCGAAAGAGATGGAACGAAGTAATGTCTCCGGAGAGCAAATCAAAGAGCGAGAAGTGGCGCAGGTGTTTCGAGACAGTGACTGTTTCACGAAGAGACGCAGAATTTTCGAAAGCCTCTTGAAAGGCCTGCGCCTCTTATTTGCAACTTTAAGGCGATGCCTTTGAAGGTGAAATTTAGTATACCTCTTTCCACTTCATTCTCTCCTGATTTATTGGCCAAAATCTGGCGAAAATTTCGAGAATACACAAAATTGGGCTTTGTAACAGGAGAACATGCCGTCGAAAGAGATGGAACAAAGTAATGTCTCCGGAGAGCAAATCAAAGAGCGAGAAGTGGCGCAGATGTTTCGAGACAGTGACTGTTTAACGAAGAGTCGCACAATTTTCGAACGCCTCTTGAAAGGCTCGCCCCTCTGATTTGATACTTTTAAGCGATGCCTTTGAAGTTGAAATTTAGTATACCTCTTTTGACTCCATGTTCTCCTGATATATTGGCCAAAATCTGGCGAAAATTTCGAGAATACACAAAATTGGGCTTTGTAACAGGAGAACATGCCGTCGAAAGAGATGGAACAAAGTAATGTCTCCGGAGAGCAAATCAAAGAGCGAGAAGTGGCGCAGATGTTTCGAGACAGTGACTGTTTAACGAAGAGTCGCACAATTTTCGAACGCCTCTTGAAAGGCTCGCCCCTCTGATTTGATACTTTTAAGCGATGCCTTTGAAGTTGAAATTTAGTATACCTCTTTTGACTCCATGTTCTCCTGATATATTGGCCAAAATCTGGCGAAAATTTCGAGAATACACAAAATTGGGCTTTGTAACAGGAGAACATGCCGTCGAAAGAGATGGAACAAAGTAATGTCTCCGGAGAGCAAATCAAAGAGCGAGAAGTGGCGCAGGTGTTTCGAGACAGTGACTGTTTCACGAAGACACGCAGAATTTTCGAAAGCCTCTTGAAAGGCCTGCGCCTCTTATTTGCAACTTTAAGGCGATGCCTTTGAAGCTGAAATTTAGTATACCTCTTTTTACTTCATGTTCTCCTGATATATTGGCCAAAATCTGGCGAACATTTTCAGAATGCACAAAATTGGGCTTTGTAACAGGAGAACATGCCGTCGAAAGAGATGGAACGAAGTAATGTCTCCGGAGAGCAAATCAAAGAGCGAGAAGTGGCGCTGATGTTTCGAGACAGTGACTGTTTAACGAAGACACGCAGAATTTTCGAACGCCTCTTGAAAGGCCTGCGCCTCTGATTTGCAACTTTAAGGCGATGCCTTTGAAGCTGAAATTTAGTATAAATCTTTCCACTTCATGTTCTCCTGATATATTGGCCAAAATCTGGCGAAAATTTTCAGAATCCACAGAATTGGGCTTTGTAACAGGAGAACATGCCGTCGAAAGAGATGGAACAAAGTAATGTCTCCGGAGAGCAAATCAAAGAGCGAGAAGTGGCGCAGGTGTTTCGAGACAGTGACTGTTTCACGAAGAGACGCAGAATTTTCGAAAGCCTCTTGAAAGGCCTGCGCCTCTTATTTGCAACTTTAAGGCGATGCCTTTGAAGCTGAAATTTAGTATACCTCTTTTGACTTCATGTTCTCCTGATATATTGGCCAAAATCTGGCGAACATTTTCAGAATACACAAAATTGGGCTTTGTAACAGGAGAACATGCCGTCGAAAGAGATGGAACGAAGTAATGTCTCCGGAGAGCAAATCAAAGAGCGAGAAGTGGCGCAGGTGTTTCGAGACAGTGACTGTTTCACGAAGAGACGCAGAATTTTCGAAAGCCTCTTGAAAGGCCTGCGCCTCTTATTTGCAACTTTAAGGCGATGCCTTTGAAGCTGAAATTTAGTATAAATCTTTCCACTTCATGTTCTCCTGATATATTGGCCAAAATCTGGCGAAAATTTTCAGAATCCACAGAATTGGGCTTTGTAACAGGAGAACATGCCGTCGAAAGAGATGGAACAAAGTAATGTCTCCGGAGAGCAAATCAAAGAGCGAGAAGTGGCGCAGGTGTTTCGAGACAGTGACTGTTTCACGAAGAGACGCAGAATTTTCGAAAGCCTCTTGAAAGGCCTGCGCCTCTTATTTGCAACTTTAAGGCGATGCCTTTGAAGCTGAAATTTAGTATACCTCTTTTGACTTCATGTTCTCCTGATATATTGGCCAAAATCTGGCGAACATTTTCAGAATACACAAAATTGGGCTTTGTAACAGGAGAACATGCCGTCGAAAGAGATGGAACGAAGTAATGTCTCCGGAGAGCAAATCAAAGAGCGAGAAGTGGCGCAGGTGTTTCGAGACAGTGACTGTTTCACGAAGAGACGCAGAATTTTCGAAAGCCTCTTGAAAGGCCTGCGCCTCTTATTTGCAACTTTAAGGCGATGCCTTTGAAGGTGAAATTTAGTATACCTCTTTCCACTTCATTCTCTCCTGATTTATTGGCCAAAATCTGGCGAAAATTTCGAGAATACACAAAATTGGGCTTTGTAACAGGAGAACATGCCGTCGAAAGAGATGGAACAAAGTAATGTCTCCGGAGAGCAAATCAAAGAGCGAGAAGTGGCGCAGATGTTTCGAGACAGTGACTGTTTAACGAAGAGTCGCACAATTTTCGAACGCCTCTTGAAAGGCTCGCCCCTCTGATTTGATACTTTTAAGCGATGCCTTTGAAGTTGAAATTTAGTATACCTCTTTTGACTCCATGTTCTCCTGATATATTGGCCAAAATCTGGCGAAAATTTCGAGAATACACAAAATTGGGCTTTGTAACAGGAGAACATGCCGTCGAAAGAGATGGAACAAAGTAATGTCTCCGGAGAGCAAATCAAAGAGCGAGAAGTGGCGCAGGTGTTTCGAGACAGTGACTGTTTCACGAAGACACGCAGAATTTTCGAAAGCCTCTTGAAAGGCCTGCGCCTCTTATTTGCAACTTTAAGGCGATGCCTTTGAAGCTGAAATTTAGTATACCTCTTTTTACTTCATGTTCTCCTGATATATTGGCCAAAATCTGGCGAACATTTTCAGAATGCACAAAATTGGGCTTTGTAACAGGAGAACATGCCGTCGAAAGAGATGGAACGAAGTAATGTCTCCGGAGAGCAAATCAAAGAGCGAGAAGTGGCGCTGATGTTTCGAGACAGTGACTGTTTAACGAAGACACGCAGAATTTTCGAACGCCTCTTGAAAGGCCTGCGCCTCTGATTTGCAACTTTAAGGCGATGCCTTTGAAGCTGAAATTTAGTATAAATCTTTCCACTTCATGTTCTCCTGATATATTGGCCAAAATCTGGCGAAAATTTTCAGAATCCACAGAATTGGGCTTTGTAACAGGAGAACATGCCGTCGAAAGAGATGGAACAAAGTAATGTCTCCGGAGAGCAAATCAAAGAGCGAGAAGTGGCGCAGGTGTTTCGAGACAGTGACTGTTTCACGAAGAGACGCAGAATTTTCGAAAGCCTCTTGAAAGGCCTGCGCCTCTTATTTGCAACTTTAAGGCGATGCCTTTGAAGCTGAAATTTAGTATACCTCTTTTGACTTCATGTTCTCCTGATATATTGGCCAAAATCTGGCGAACATTTTCAGAATACACAAAATTGGGCTTTGTAACAGGAGAACATGCCGTCGAAAGAGATGGAACGAAGTAATGTCTCCGGAGAGCAAATCAAAGAGCGAGAAGTGGCGCAGGTGTTTCGAGACAGTGACTGTTTCACGAAGAGACGCAGAATTTTCGAAAGCCTCTTGAAAGGCCTGCGCCTCTTATTTGCAACTTTAAGGCGATGCCTTTGAAGCTGAAATTTAGTATACCTCTTTCCACTTCATTCTCTCCTGATTTATTGGCCAAAATCTGGCGAAAATTTCGAGAATACACAAAATTGGGCTTTGTAACAGGAGAACATGCCGTCGAAAGAGATGGAACAAAGTAATGTCTCCGGAGAGCAAATCAAAGAGCGAGAAGTGGCGCAGATGTTTCGAGACAGTGACTGTTTAACGAAGAGTCGCACAATTTTCGAACGCCTCTTGAAAGGCTCGCCCCTCTGATTTGATACTTTTAAGCGATGCCTTTGAAGTTGAAATTTAGTATACCTCTTTTGACTCCATGTTCTCCTGATATATTGGCCAAAATCTGGCGAAAATTTTCAGAATGCACAAAATTGGGCTTAGTAACAGGAGAACATGCCGTCGAAAGAGATGGCACAATGTAACGTCTCCGGAGGGCAAATCAATGAGCGAGAAGTGGCGCAGATGTTTCGAGACAGTGACTGTTTAACGAAGAGTCGCACAATTTTCGAACGCCTCTTGAAAGGCCTGCGCCTCTGATTTGATACTTTTAAGCGATGCCTTTGAAGCTGAAATCTAGTATACATCTTTCCACTTCATGTTCTCCTGATATATTGGCCAAAATCTAGCGAAAATTTTCAGAATGCACAAAATTGGGCTTTGTAACAGGAGAACATGCCGTCGAAAGAGATGGAACAAAGTAATGTCTCCGTAGAGCAAATCAAAGAGCGAGATGTGGCGCAGATGTTTAGAGACAGTGACTGATTAACGAAGAGACGCAGAATTTTCGAACGCCCCTTGAAAGGCCTGCGCCTCTGATTTGATACTTTTAAGCGATGCCTTTGAAGCTGAAATCTAGTATACATCTTTCCACTTCATGTTCTCCTGATATATTGGCCAAAATCTAGCGAAAATTTTCAGAATGCACAAAATTGGGCTTTGTAACAGGAGAACATGCCGTCGAAAGAGATGGAACAAAGTAATGTCTCCGTAGAGCAAATCAAAGAGCGAGATGTGGCGCAGATGTTTCGAGACAGTGACTGATTAACGAAGAGACGCAGAATTTTCGAACGCCCCTTGAAAGGCCTGCGCCTCTTATTTGCAACTTTAAGGCGATGCCTTTGAAGCTGAAATTTAGTATACCTCTTTCCACTTCATTTTCTCCTGATATATTGGCCAAAATCTGGCGAACATTTTCAGAATGCACAAAATTGGGCTTTGTAACAGGAGAACATGCCGTCGAAAGAGATGGAACAAAGTAATGTCTCCGGAGAGCAAATCAAAGAGCGAGAAGTGGCGCAGATGTTTCGAGACAGTGATTGTTTAACGAAGAGTCGCACAATTTTCGAACGCCTCTTGAAAGGCCTGCGCCTCTGATTTGATACTTTTAAGCGATGCCTTTGAAGCTGAAATTTAGTATACCTCTTTCCACTTCATTCTCTCCTGATTTATTGGCCAAAATCTGGCGAAAATTTCGAGAATACACAAAATTGGGCTTTGTAACAGGAGAACATGCCGTCGAAAGAGATGGCACAATGTAACGTCTCCGGAGAGCAAACCAAAGAGCGAGAAGTGGCGCAGGTGTTTCGAGACAGTGACAGTTTCACGAAGAGACGCAGAATTTTCGAAAGCCTCTTGAAAGGCCTGCGCCTCTTATTTGCAACTTTAAGGCGATGCCTTTGAAGCTGAAATTTAGTATACCTCTTTTGACTCCATGTTCTCCTGATATATTGGCCAAAATCTGGCGAAAATTTTCAGAATGCACAAAATTGGGCTTTGTAACAGGAGAACATGCCGTCGAAAGAGATGGCACAAAGTAACGTCTCCGGAGAGCAAATCAAAGAGCGAGATGTGGCGCAGATGTTTCGAGACAGTGACTGATTAACGAAGAGACGCAGAATTTTCGAACGCCTCTTGAAAGGCCTGCGCCTCTTATTTGCAACTTTAAGGCGATGCCTTTGAAGCTGAAATTTAGTATACCTCTTTCCACTTCATTCTCTCCTGATTTATTGGCCAAAATCTGGCGAACATTTTCAGAATGCACAAAATTGGGCTTTGTAACAGGAGAACATGCCGTCGCAAGAGATGGAACAAAGTAATGTCTCCGGAGAGCAAACCAAAGAGCGAGAAGTGGCGCAGGTGTTTCGAGACAGTGACAGTTTCACGAAGAGACGCAGAATATTCGAAAGCCTCTTGAAAGGCCTGCGCCTCTTATTTGCAACTTTAAGGCGATGCCTTTGAAGCTGAAATTTAGTATACCTCTTTTGACTTCATGTTCTCCTGATATATTGGCCAAAATCTGGCGAACATTTTCAGAATGCACAAATTGGGCTTTGTAACAGGAGAACATGCCGTCGAAAGAGATGGAACAAAGTAATGTCTCCGTAGAGCAAATCAAAGAGCGAGATGTGGCGCAGATGTTTCGAGACAGTGACTGATTAACGAAGAGACGCAGAATTTTCGAACGCCCCTTGAAAGGCCTGCGCCTCTTATTTGCAACTTTAAGGCGATGCCTTTGAAGCTGAAATTTAGTATACCTCTTTCCACTTCATTTTCTCCTGATTTATTGGCCAAAATCAAGCGAAAATTTCGAGAATACACAAAATTGGGCTTTGTAACAGGAGAACATGCCGTCGAAAGAGATGGAACAATGTAACGTCTCCGGACAGCAAACGAAAGAGCGAGTAGTGGCGCAGGTGTTTCGAGACAGTGACTGTTTCACGAAGAGACGCAGAATTTTCGAAAGCCTCTTGAAAGGCCTGCGCCTCTTATTTGCAACGTTAAGGCGAGGCCTTTGAAGCTGAAATTTAGTATACCTCTTTTGACTTCATGTTCTCCTGATATATTGGCCAAAATCTGGCGAACATTTTCAGAATGCACAAAATTGGGCTTTGTAACAGGAGAACATGCCGTCGAAAGAGATGGAACAAAGTAACGTCTCCGGAGAGCAAATCAAAGAGCGAGATGTGGCGCAGATGTTTCGAGACAGTGACTGATTAACGAAGAGACGCAGAATTTTCGATCGCCTCTTGAAACGCCTGCGCCTCTTATTTGCAACTTTAAGGCGATGCCTTTGAAGCTGAAATTTAGTGTACCTCTTTTGACTTCATGTTCTCCTGATATATTGGCCAAAATCTGGCGAACATTTTCAGAATGCACAAAATTGGGCTTTGTAACAGGAGAACATGCCGTCGAAAGAGATGGAACAAAGTAACGTCTCCGGAGAGCAAATCAAAGAGCGAGATGTGGCGTAGATGTTTCGAGACACTGACTGATTAACGAAGAGACGCAGAATTTTCGATCGCCTCTTGAAAGGCCTGCGCCTCTTATTTGCAACTTTAAGGCGATGCCTTTGAAGCTGAAATTTAGTGTACCTCTTTTGACTTCATGTTCTCCTGATATATTGGCCAAAATCTGGCGAACATTTTCAGAATGCACAAAATTGGGCTTTGTAACAGGAGAACATGCCGTCGAAAGAGATGGAACAAAGTAATGTCTCCGGAGAGCAAATCAAAGAGCGAGAAGTGGCGCAGATGTTTCGAGACAGTGATTGTTTAACGAAGAGTCGCACAATTTTCGAACGCCTCTTGAAAGGCCTGCGCCTCTGATTTGATACTTTTAAGCGATGCCTTTGAAGCTGAAATTTAGTATACCTCTTTCCACTTCATTTTCTCCTGATTTATTGGCCAAAATCAAGCGAAAATTTCGAGAATACACAAAATTGGGCTTTGTAACAGGAGAACATGCCGTCGAAAGAGATGGAACAATGTAACGTCTCCGGACAGCAAACGAAAGAGCGAGTAGTGGCGCAGGTGTTTCGAGACAGTGACTGATTAACGAAGAGACGCAGAATTTTCGATCGCCTCTTGAAAGGCCTGCGCCTCTTATTTGCAACTTTAAGGCGATGCCTTTGAAGCTGAAATTTAGTGTACCTCTTTTGACTTCATGTTCTCCTGATATATTGGCCAAAATCTGGCGAACATTTTCAGAATGCACAAAATTGGGCTTTGTAACAGGAGAACATGCCGTCGAAAGAGATGGAACAAAGTAACGTCTCCGAAGAGCAAATCAAAGAGCGAGATGTGGCGCAGATGTTTCGAGACACTGACTGATTAACGAAGAGACGCAGAATTTTCGATCGCCTCTTGAAAGGCCTGCGCCTCTTATTTGCAACTTTAAGGCGATGCCTTTGAAGCTGAAATTTAGTGTACCTCTTTTGACTTCATGTTCTCCTGATATATTGGCCAAAATCTGGCGAACATTTTCAGAATGCACAAAATTGGGCTTTGTAACAGGAGAACATGCCGTCGAAAGAGATGGAACAAAGTAATGTCTCCGGAGAGCAAATCAAAGAGCGAGAAGTGGCGCAGATGTTTCGAGACAGTGATTGTTTAACGAAGAGTCGCACAATTTTCGAACGCCTCTTGAAAGTCCTGCGCCTCTGATTTGATACTTTTAAGCGATGCCTTTGAAGCTGAATTTTAGTATACCTCTTTCCACTTCATGTTCTCCTGATATTTGGCCAAAATCTAGCGAAAATTTTCAGAATGCACAAAATTGGGCTTTGTAACAGGAGAACATGCGGTCGAAAGAGATGGCACAATGTAACGTCTCCGGAGAGCAAATCAAAGAGCGAGATGTGGCGCAGATGTTTCGAGACAGTGACTGATTAACGAAGAGACGCAGAATTTTCGACCGCCGCTTGAAAGGCCTGCGCCTCTTATTTGCAACTTTAAGGCGATGCCTTTGAAGCTGAAATTTAGTATACCTCTTTTGACTTCATGTTCTCCTGATATATTGGCCAAAATCTGGCGAACATTTTCAGAATGCACAAAATTGGGCTTTGTAACAGGAGAACATGCCGTCGAAAGAGATGGAACAAAGTAATGTCTCCGGAGAGCAAACCAAAGAGCGAGAAGTGGCGCAGGTGTTTCGAGACAGTGACTGATTAACGAAGAGACGCAGAATTTTCGAACGCCCCTTGAAAGGCCTGCGCCTCTTATTTGCAACTTTAAGGCGATGCCTTTGAAGCTGAAATTTAGTATACCTCTTTCCACTTCATTTTCTCCTGATTTATTGGCCAAAATCAAGCGAAAATTTCGAGAATACACAAAATTGGGCTTTGTAACAGGAGAACATGCCGTCGAAAGAGATGGAACAATGTAACGTCTCCGGACAGCAAACGAAAGAGCGAGTAGTGGCGCAGGTGTTTCGAGACAGTGACTCTTTCACGAAGAGACGCAGAATTTTCGAAAGCCTCTTGAAAGGCCTGCGCCTCTTATTTGCAACGTTAAGGCGAGGCCTTTGAAGCTGAAATTTAGTATACCTCTTTTGACTTCATGTTCTCCTGATATATTGGCCAAAATCTGGCGAACATTTTCAGAATGCACAAAATTGGGCTTTGTAACAGGAGAACATGCCGTCGAAAGAGATGGAACAAAGTAACGTCTCCGGAGAGCAAATCAAAGAGCGAGATGTGGCGCAGATGTTTCGAGACAGTGACTGATTAACGAAGAGACGCAGAATTTTCGATCGCCTCTTGAAAGGCCTGCGCGTCTTATTTGCAACTTTAAGGCGATGCCTTTGAAGCTGAAATTTAGTATACCTCTTTTGACTTCATGTTCTCCTGATATATTGGCCAAAATCTGGCGAACATTTTCAGAATGCACAAAATTGGGCTTAGTAACAGGAGAACATGCCGTCGAAAGAGATGGAACAAAGTAATGTCTCCGGAGAGCAAATCAAAGAGCGAGAAGTGGCGCAGATGTTTCGAGACAGTGATTGTTTAACGAAGAGTCGCACAATTTTCGAACGCCTCTTGAAAGGCCTGCGCCTCTGATTTGATACTTTTAAGCGATGCCTTTGAAGCTGAATTTTAGTATACCTCTTTCCACTTCATGTTCTCCTGATATTTGGCCAAAATCTAGCGAAAATTTTCAGAATGCACAAAATTGGGCTTTGTAACCGGAGAACATGCGGTCGAAAGAGATGGCACAATGTAACGTCTCCGGAGAGCAAATCAAAGAGCGAGATGTGGCGCAGATGTTTCGAGACAGTGACTGATTAACGAAGAGACGCAGAATTTTCGACCGCCGCTTGAAAGGCCTGCGCCTCTTATTTGCAACGTTAAGGCGATGCCTTTGAAGCTGAAATTTAGTATACCTCTTTTGACTTCATGTTCTCCTGATATATTGGCCAAAATCTGGCGAACATTTTCAGAATGCACAAAAATGGGCTTTGTAACAGGAGAACATGCCGTCGAAAGAGATGGAACAAAGTAATGTCTCCGGAGAGCAAATCAAAGAGCGAGAAGTGGCGCAGGTGTTTCGAGACAGTGACTGTTTCACGAAGAGACGCACAATTTTCGAACGCCTCTTGAAAGGCCTGCGCCTCTGATTTGATACTTTTAAGCGATGCCTTTGAAGCTGAAATTTAGTATACCTCTTTCCACTTCATTTTCTCCTGATTTATTGGCCAAAATCAAGCGAAAATTTCGAGAATACACAAAATTGGGCTTTGTAATAGGAGAACATGCCGTCGAAAGAGATGGAACAATGTAACGTCTCCGGACAGCAAACGAAAGAGCGTGTAGTGGCGCAGGTGTTTCGAGACAGTGACTGATTAACGAAGAGACGCAGAATTTTCGATCGCCTCTTGAAAGGCCTGCGCCTCTTATTTGCAACTTTAAGGCGATGCCTTTGAAGCTGAAATTTAGTGTACCTCTTTTGACTTCATGTTCTCCTGATATATTGGCCAAAATCTGGCGAACATTTTCAGAATGCACAAAATTGGGCTTTGTAACAGGAGAACATGCCGTCGAAAGAGATGGAACAAAGTAACGTCTCCGGAGAGCAAATCAAAGAGCGAGATGTGGCGCAGATGTTTCGAGACACTGACTGATTAACGAAGAGACGCAGAATTTTCGATCGCCTCTTGAAAGGCCTGCGCCTCTTATTTGCAACTTTAAGGCGATGCCTTTGAAGCTGAAATTTAGTGTACCTCTTTTGACTTCATGTTCTCCTGATATATTGGCCAAAATCTGGCGAACATTTTCAGAATGCACAAAATTGGGCTTTGTAACAGGAGAACATGCCGTCGAAAGAGATGGAACAAAGTAATGTCTCCGGAGAGCAAATCAAAGAGCGAGAAGTGGCGCAGATGTTTCGAGACAGTGATTGTTTAACGAAGAGTCGCACAATTTTCGAACGCCTCTTGAAAGGCCTGCGCCTCTGATTTGATACTTTTAAGCGATGCCTTTGAAGCTGAATTTTAGTATACCTCTTTCCACTTCATGTTCTCCTGATATTTGGCCAAAATCTAGCGAAAATTTTCAGAATGCACAAAATTGGGCTTTGTAACAGGAGAACATGCGGTCGAAAGAGATGGCACAATGTAACGTCTCCGGAGAGCAAATCAAAGAGCGAGATGTGGCGCAGATGTTTCGAGACAGTGACTGATTAACGAAGAGACGCAGAATTTTCGACCGCCGCTTGAAAGGCCTGCGCCTCTTATTTGCAACTTTAAGGCGATGCCTTTGAAGCTGAAATTTAGTATACCTCTTTTGACTTCATGTTCTCCTGATATATTGGCCAAAATCTGGCGAACATTTTCAGAATGCACAAAATTGGGCTTTGTAACAGGAGAACATGCCGTCGAAAGAGATGGAACAAAGTAATGTCTCCGGAGAGCAAACCAAAGAGCGAGAAGTGGCGCAGGTGTTTCGAGACAGTGACTGATTAACGAAGAGACGCAGAATTTTCGAACGCCCCTTGAAAGGCCTGCGCCTCTTATTTGCAACTTTAAGGCGATGCCTTTGAAGCTGAAATTTAGTATACCTCTTTCCACTTCATTTTCTCCTGATTTATTGGCCAAAATCAAGCGAAAATTTCGAGAATACACAAAATTGGGCTTTGTAACAGGAGAACATGCCGTCGAAAGAGATGGAACAATGTAACGTCTCCGGACAGCAAACGAAAGAGCGAGTAGTGGCGCAGGTGTTTCGAGACAGTGACTCTTTCACGAAGAGACGCAGAATTTTCGAAAGCCTCTTGAAAGGCCTGCGCCTCTTATTTGCAACGTTAAGGCGAGGCCTTTGAAGCTGAAATTTAGTATACCTATTTTGACTTCATGTTCTCCTGATATATTGGCCAAAATCTGGCGAACATTTTCAGAATGCACAAAATTGGGCTTTGTAACAGGAGAACATGCCGTCGAAAGAGATGGAACAAAGTAACGTCTCCGGAGAGCAAATCAAAGAGCGAGATGTGGCGCAGATGTTTCGAGACAGTGACTGATTAACGAAGAGACGCAGAATTTTCGATCGCCTCTTGAAAGGCCTGCGCGTCTTATTTGCAACTTTAAGGCGATGCCTTTGAAGCTGAAATTTAGTATACCTCTTTTGACTTCATGTTCTCCTGATATATTGGCCAAAATCTGGCGAACATTTTCAGAATGCACAAAATTGGGCTTAGTAACAGGAGAACATGCCGTCGAAAGAGATGGAACAAAGTAATGTCTCCGGAGAGCAAATCAAAGAGCGAGAAGTGGCGCAGATGTTTCGAGACAGTGATTGTTTAACGAAGAGTCGCACAATTTTCGAACGCCTCTTGAAAGGCCTGCGCCTCTGATTTGATACTTTTAAGCGATGCCTTTGAAGCTGAATTTTAGTATACCTCTTTCCACTTCATGTTCTCCTGATATTTGGCCAAAATCTAGCGAAAATTTTCAGAATGCACAAAATTGGGCTTTGTAACCGGAGAACATGCGGTCGAAAGAGATGGCACAATGTAACGTCTCCGGAGAGCAAATCAAAGAGCGAGATGTGGCGCAGATGTTTCGAGACAGTGACTGATTAACGAAGAGACGCAGAATTTTCGACCGCCGCTTGAAAGGCCTGCGCCTCTTATTTGCAACGTTAAGGCGATGCCTTTGAAGCTGAAATTTAGTATACCTCTTTTGACTTCATGTTCTCCTGATATATTGGCCAAAATCTGGCGAACATTTTCAGAATGCACAAAAATGGGCTTTGTAACAGGAGAACATGCCGTCGAAAGAGATGGAACAAAGTAATGTCTCCGGAGAGCAAATCAAAGAGCGAGAAGTGGCGCAGGTGTTTCGAGACAGTGACTGTTTCACGAAGAGACGCACAATTTTCGAACGCCTCTTGAAAGGCCTGCGCCTCTGATTTGATACTTTTAAGCGATGCCTTTGAAGCTGAAATTTAGTATACCTCTTTCCACTTCATTTTCTCCTGATTTATTGGCCAAAATCAAGCGAAAATTTCGAGAATACACAAAATTGGGCTTTGTAATAGGAGAACATGCCGTCGAAAGAGATGGAACAATGTAACGTCTCCGGACAGCAAACGAAAGAGCGTGTAGTGGCGCAGGTGTTTCGAGACAGTGACTGATTAACGAAGAGACGCAGAATTTTCGATCGCCTCTTGAAAGGCCTGCGCCTCTTATTTGCAACTTTAAGGCGATGCCTTTGAAGCTGAAATTTAGTGTACCTCTTTTGACTTCATGTTCTCCTGATATATTGGCCAAAATCTGGCGAACATTTTCAGAATGCACAAAATTGGGCTTTGTAACAGGAGAACATGCCGTCGAAAGAGATGGAACAAAGTAACGTCTCCGGAGAGCAAATCAAAGAGCGAGATGTGGCGCAGATGTTTCGAGACACTGACTGATTAACGAAGAGACGCAGAATTTTCGATCGCCTCTTGAAAGGCCTGCGCCTCTTATTTGCAACTTTAAGGCGATGCCTTTGAAGCTGAAATTTAGTGTACCTCTTTTGACTTCATGTTCTCCTGATATATTGGCCAAAATCTGGCGAACATTTTCAGAATGCACAAAATTGGGCTTTGTAACAGGAGAACATGCCGTCGAAAGAGATGGAACAAAGTAATGTCTCCGGAGAGCAAATCAAAGAGCGAGAAGTGGCGCAGATGTTTCGAGACAGTGATTGTTTAACGAAGAGTCGCACAATTTTCGAACGCCTCTTGAAAGGCCTGCGCCTCTGATTTGATACTTTTAAGCGATGCCTTTGAAGCTGAATTTTAGTATACCTCTTTCCACTTCATGTTCTCCTGATATTTGGCCAAAATCTAGCGAAAATTTTCAGAATGCACAAAATTGGGCTTTGTAACAGGAGAACATGCGGTCGAAAGAGATGGCACAATGTAACGTCTCCGGAGAGCAAATCAAAGAGCGAGATGTGGCGCAGATGTTTCGAGACAGTGACTGATTAACGAAGAGACGCAGAATTTTCGACCGCCGCTTGAAAGGCTTGCGCCTCTTATTTGCAACTTTAAGGCGATGCTTTTGAAGCTGAAATTTAGTATATCTCTTTTGACTTCATGTTCTCCTGATATATTGGCCAAAATCTGGCGAACATTTTCAGAATGCACAAAATTGGGCTTTGTAACAGGAGAACATGCCGTCGAAAGAGATGGAACAAAGTAATGTCTCCGGAGAGCAAACCAAAGAGCGAGAAGTGGCGCAGGTGTTTCGAGACAGTGACAGTTTCACGAAGAGACGCAGAATTTTCGAAAGCCTCTTGAAAGGCCTGCGCCTCTTATTTGCAACTTTAAGGCGATGCCTTTGAAGCTGAAATTTAGTATACCTCTTTTGACTTCATGTTCTCCTGATATATTGGCCAAAATCTGGCGAACATTTTCAGAATGCACAAATTGGGCTTTGTAACAGGAGAACATGCCGTCGAAAGAGATGGAACAAAGTAATGTCTCCGTAGAGCAAATCAAAGAGCGAGATGTGGCGCAGATGTTTCGAGACAGTGACTGATTAACGAAGAGACGCAGAATTTTCGAACGCCCCTTGAAAGGCCTGCGCCTCTTATTTGCAACTTTAAGGCGATGCCTTTGAAGCTGAAATTTAGTATACCTCTTTCCACTTCATTTTCTCCTGATTTATTGGCCAAAATCTAGCGAAAATTTTCAGAATGCACAAAATTGGGCTTTGTAACAGGAGAACATGCCGTCGAAAGAGATGGAACAATGTAACGTCTCCGGACAGCAAACGAAACAGCGAGTAGTGGCGCAGGTGTTTCGAGACAGTGACTGATTAACGAAGAGACGCAGAATTTTCGATCGCCTCTTGAAAGGCCTGCGCGTCTTATTTGCAACTTTAAGGCGATGCCTTTGAAGCTGAAATTTAGTATACCTCTTTTGACTTCATGTTCTCCTGATATATTGGCCAAAATCTGGCGAACATTTTCAGAATGCACAAAATTGGGCTTAGTAACAGGAGAACATGCCGTCGAAAGAGATGGAACAAAGTAATGTCTCCGGAGAGCAAATCAAAGAGCGAGAAGTGGCGCAGATGTTTCGAGACAGTGATTGTTTAACGAAGAGTCGCACAATTTTCGAACGCCTCTTGAAAGGCCTGCGCCTCTGATTTGATACTTTTAAGCGATGCCTTTGAAGCTGAATTTTAGTATACCTCTTTCCACTTCATGTTCTCCTGATATTTGGCCAAAATCTAGCGAAAATTTTCAGAATGCACAAAATTGGGCTTTGTAACCGGAGAACATGCGGTCGAAAGAGATGGCACAATGTAACGTCTCCGGAGAGCAAATCAAAGAGCGAGAAGTGGCGCAGGTGTTTCGAGACAGTGACTGTTTCACGAAGAGACGCACAATTTTCGAACGCCTCTTGAAAGGCCTGCGCCTCTGATTTGATACTTTTAAGCGATGCCTTTGAAGCTGAATTTTAGTATACCCCTTTCCACTTCATGTTCTCCTGATATTTGGCCAAAATCTAGCGAAAATTTTCAGAATGCACAAAATTGGGCTTTGTAACAGGAGAACATGCCGTCGAAAGAGATGGCACAATGTAACGTCTCCGGAGAGCAAACCAAAGAGCGAGAAGTGGCGCAGGTGTTTCGAGACAGTGACAGTTTCACGAAGAGACGCAGAATTTTCGAAAGCCTCTTGAAAGGCCTGCGCCTCTTATTTGCAACTTTAAGGCGATGCCTTTGAAGCTGAAATTTAGTATACCTCTTTTGACTTCATGTTCTCCTGATATATTGGCCAAAATCTGGCGAACATTTTCAGAATGCACAAAATTGGGCTTTGTAACAGGAGAACATGCCGTCGAAAGAGATGGCACAAAGTAACGTCTCCGGAGAGCAAATCAAAGAGCGAGATGTGGCGCAGATGTTTCGAGACAGTGACTGATTAACGAAGAGACGCAGAATTTTCGAACGCCTCTTGAAAGGCCTGCGCCTCTTATTTGCAACTTTAAGACGATGCCTTTGAAGCTGAAATTTAGTATACCTCTTTCCACTTCATTCTCTCCTGATTTATTGGCCAAAATCTGGCGAACATTTTCAGAATGCACAAAATTGGGCTTTGTAACAGGAGAACATGCCGTCGAAAGAGATGGAACAAAGTAATGTCTCCGGAGAGCAAACCAAAGAGCGAGAAGTGGCGCAGGTGTTTCGAGACAGTGACAGTTTCACGAAGAGACGCAGAATTTTCGAAAGCCTCTTGAAAGGCCTGCGCCTCTTATTTGCAACTTTAAGGCGATGCCTTTGAAGCTGAAATTTAGTATACCTCTTTTGACTTCATGTTCTCCTGATATATTGGCCAAAATCTGGCGAACATTTTCAGAATGCACAAATTGGGCTTTGTAACAGGAGAACATGCCGTCGAAAGAGATGGAACAAAGTAATGTCTCCGTAGAGCAAATCAAAGAGCGAGATGTGGCGCAGATGTTTCGAGACAGTGACTGATTAACGAAGAGACGCAGAATTTTCGAACGCCCCTTGAAAGGCCTGCGCCTCTTATTTGCAACTTTAAGGCGATGCCTTTGAAGCTGAAATTTAGTATACCTCTTTCCACTTCATTTTCTCCTGATTTATTGGCCAAAATCAAGCGAAAATTTCGAGAATACACAAAATTGGGCTTTGTAACAGGAGAACATGCCGTCGAAAGAGATGGAACAATGTAACGTCTCCGGACAGCAAACGAAAGAGCGAGTAGTGGCGCAGGTGTTTCGAGACAGTGACTGTTTCACGAAGAGACGCAGAATTTTCGAAAGCCTCTTGAAAGGCCTGCGCCTCTTATTTGCAACGTTAAGGCGAGGCCTTTGAAGCTGAAATTTAGTATACCTCTTTTGACTTCATGTTCTCCTGATATATTGGCCAAAATCTGGCGAACATTTTCAGAATGCACAAAATTGGGCTTTGTAACAGGAGAACATGCCGTCGAAAGAGATGGAACAAAGTAACGTCTCCGGAGAGCAAATCAAAGAGCGAGATGTGGCGCAGATGTTTCGAGACAGTGACTGATTAACGAAGAGACGCAGAATTTTCGATCGCCTCTTGAAAGGCCTGCGCCTCTTATTTGCAACTTTAAGGCGATGCCTTTGAAGCTGAAATTTAGTGTACCTCTTTTGACTTCATGTTCTCCTGATATATTGGCCAAAATCTGGCGAACATTTTCAGAATGCACAAAATTGGGCTTTGTAACAGGAGAACATGCCGTCGAAAGAGATGGAACAAAGTAACGTCTCCGGAGAGCAAATCAAAGAGCGAGATGTGGCGCAGATGTTTCGAGACACTGACTGATTAACGAAGAGACGCAGAATTTTCGATCGCCTCTTGAAAGGCCTGCGCCTCTTATTTGCAACTTTAAGGCGATGCCTTTGAAGCTGAAATTTAGTGTACCTCTTTTGACTTCATGTTCTCCTGATATATTGGCCAAAATCTGGCGAAAATTTTCAGAATGCACAAAATTGGGCTTTGTAACAGGAGAACATGCGGTCGAAAGAGATGGCACAATGTAACGTCTCCGGAGAGCAAATCAAAGAGCGAGATGTGGCGCAGATGTTTCGAGACAGTGACTGATTAACGAAGAGACGCAGAATTTTCGACCGCCGCTTGAAAGGCCTGCGCCTCTTATTTGCAACTTTAAGGCGATGCCTTTGAAGCTGAAATTTAGTATACCTCTTTTGACTTCATGTTCTCCTGATATATTGGCCAAAATCTTGCGAACATTTTCAGAATGCACAAAATTGGGCTTTGTAACAGGAGAACATGCCGTCGAAAGAGATGGAACAAAGTAATGTCTCCGGAGAGCAAACCAAAGAGCGAGAAGTGGCGCAGGTGTTTCGAGACAGTGACAGTTTCACGAAGAGACGCAGAATTTTCGAAAGCCTCTTGAAAGGCCTGCGCCTCTTATTTGCAACTTTAAGGCGATGCCTTTGAAGCTGAAATTTAGTATACCTCTTTTGACTTCATGTTCTCCTGATATATTGGCCAAAATCTGGCGAACATTTTCAGAATGCACAAAATTGGGCTTTGTAACAGGAGAACATGCCGTCGAAAGAGATGGAACAATGTAACGTCTCCGGACAGCAAACGAAAGAGCGAGTAGTGGCGCAGGTGTTTCGAGACAGTGACTGTTTCACGAAGAGACGCAGAATTTTCGAAAGCCTCTTGAAAGGCCTGCGCCTCTTATTTGCAACGTTAAGGCGAGGCCTTTGAAGCTGAAATTTAGTATACCTCTTTTGACTTCATGTTCTCCTGATATATTGGCCAAAATCTGGCGAACATTTTCAGAATGCACAAAATTGGGCTTTGTAACAGGAGAACATGCCGTCGAAAGAGATGGAACAAAGTAACGTCTCCGGGGAGCAAATCAAAGAGCGAGATGTGGCGCAGATGTTTCGAGACAGTGACTGATTAACGAAGAGACGCAGAATTTTCGAACGCCTCTTGAAAGGCCTGCGCCTCTTATTTGCAACTTTAAGACGATGCCTTTGAAGCTGAAATTTAGTATACCTCTTTCCACTTCATTCTCTCCTGATTTATTGGCCAAAATCTGGCGAACATTTTCAGAATGCACAAAATTGGGCTTTGTAACAGGAGAACATGCCGTCGAAAGAGATGGAACAAAGTAATGTCTCCGGAGAGCAAACCAAAGAGCGAGAAGTGGCGCAGGTGTTTCGAGACAGTGACAGTTTCACGAAGAGACGCAGAATTTTCGAAAGCCTCTTGAAAGGCCTGCGCCTCTTATTTGCAACTTTAAGGCGATGCCTTTGAAGCTGAAATTTAGTATACCTCTTTTGACTTCATGTTCTCCTGATATATTGGCCAAAATCTGGCGAACATTTTCAGAATGCACAAATTGGGCTTTGTAACAGGAGAACATGCCGTCGAAAGAGATGGAACAAAGTAATGTCTCCGTAGAGCAAATCAAAGAGCGAGATGTGGCGCAGATGTTTCGAGACAGTGACTGATTAACGAAGAGACGCAGAATTTTCGAACGCCCCTTGAAAGGCCTGCGCCTCTTATTTGCAACTTTAAGGCGATGCCTTTGAAGCTGAAATTTAGTATACCTCTTTCCACTTCATTTTCTCCTGATTTATTGGCCAAAATCAAGCGAAAATTTCGAGAATACACAAAATTGGGCTTTGTAACAGGAGAACATGCCGTCGAAAGAGATGGAACAATGTAACGTCTCCGGACAGCAAACGAAAGAGCGAGTAGTGGCGCAGGTGTTTCGAGACAGTGACTGTTTCACGAAGAGACGCAGAATTTTCGAAAGCCTCTTGAAAGGCCTGCGCCTCTTATTTGCAACGTTAAGGCGAGGCCTTTGAAGCTGAAATTTAGTATACCTCTTTTGACTTCATGTTCTCCTGATATATTGGCCAAAATCTGGCGAACATTTTCAGAATGCACAAAATTGGGCTTTGTAACAGGAGAACATGCCGTCGAAAGAGATGGAACAAAGTAACGTCTCCGGAGAGCAAATCAAAGAGCGAGATGTGGCGCAGATGTTTCGAGACAGTGACTGATTAACGAAGAGACGCAGAATTTTCGATCGCCTCTTGAAAGGCCTGCGCCTCTTATTTGCAACTTTAAGGCGATGCCTTTGAAGCTGAAATTTAGTGTACCTCTTTTGACTTCATGTTCTCCTGATATATTGGCCAAAATCTGGCGAACATTTTCAGAATGCACAAAATTGGGCTTTGTAACAGGAGAACATGCCGTCGAAAGAGATGGAACAAAGTAACGTCTCCGGAGAGCAAATCAAAGAGCGAGATGTGGCGCAGATGTTTCGAGACACTGACTGATTAACGAAGAGACGCAGAATTTTCGATCGCCTCTTGAAAGGCCTGCGCCTCTTATTTGCAACTTTAAGGCGATGCCTTTGAAGCTGAAATTTAGTGTACCTCTTTTGACTTCATGTTCTCCTGATATATTGGCCAAAATCTGGCGAAAATTTTCAGAATGCACAAAATTGGGCTTTGTAACAGGAGAACATGCGGTCGAAAGAGATGGCACAATGTAACGTCTCCGGAGAGCAAATCAAAGAGCGAGATGTGGCGCAGATGTTTCGAGACAGTGACTGATTAACGAAGAGACGCAGAATTTTCGACCGCCGCTTGAAAGGCCTGCGCCTCTTATTTGCAACTTTAAGGCGATGCCTTTGAAGCTGAAATTTAGTATACCTCTTTTGACTTCATGTTCTCCTGATATATTGGCCAAAATCTGGCGAACATTTTCAGAATGCACAAAATTGGGCTTTGTAACAGGAGAACATGCCGTCGAAAGAGATGGAACAAAGTAATGTCTCCGGAGAGCAAACCAAAGAGCGAGAAGTGGCGCAGGTGTTTCGAGACAGTGACAGTTTCACGAAGAGACGCAGAATTTTCGAAAGCCTCTTGAAAGGCCTGCGCCTCTTATTTGCAACTTTAAGGCGATGCCTTTGAAGCTGAAATTTAGTATACCTCTTTTGACTTCATGTTCTCCTGATATATTGGCCAAAATCTGGCGAACATTTCAGAATGCACAAAATTGGGCTTTGTAACAGGAGAACATGCCGTCGAAAGAGATGGAACAATGTAACGTCTCCGACAGCAAACGAAAGAGCGAGTAGTGGCGCAGGTGTTTCGAGACAGTGACTGTTTCACGAAGAGACGCAGAATTTTCGAAAGCCTCTTGAAAGGCCTGCGCCTCTTATTTGCAACGTTAAGGCGAGGCCTTTGAAGCTGAAATTTAGTATACCTCTTTATGACTTCATGTTCTCCTGATATATTGGCCAAAATCTGGCGAACATTTTCAGAATGCACACAAAATTGGGCTTTGTAACAGGAGAACATGCCGTCGAAAGAGATGGAACAAAGTAACGTCTCCGGGGAGCAAATCAAAGAGCGAGATGTGGCGCAGATGTTTCGAGACAGTGACTGATTAACGAAGAGACGCAGAATTTTCGATCGCCTCTTGAAAGGCCTGCGCCTCTTATTTGCAACTTTAAGGCGATGCCTTTGAAGCTGAAATTTAGTATACCTCTTTTGACTTCATGTTCTCCTGATATATTGGCCAAAATCTGGCGAACATTTTCAGAATGCACAAAATTGGGCTTTGTAACAGGAGAACATGCCGTCGAAAGAGATGGAACAAAGTAATGTCTCCGTAGAGCAAATCAAAGAGCGAGATGTGGCGCAGATGTTTCGACACAGTGACTGATTAACGAAGAGACGCAGAATTTCGAACGCCCCTTGAAAGGCCTGCGCCTCTTATTTGCAACTTTAAGGCGATGCCTTTGAAGCTGAAATTTAGTATACCTCTTTCCACTTCATTTTCTCCTGATTTATTGGCCAAAATCAAGCGAAAATTTCGAGAATACACAAAATTGGGCTTTGTAACAGGAGAACATGCGGTCGAAAGAGATGGCACAATGTAACGTCTCCGGAGAGCAAATCAAAGAGCGAGTAGTGGCGCAGGTGTTTCGAGACAGTGACTCTTTCACGAAGAGACGCAGAATTTTCGAAAGCCTCTTGAAAGGCCTGCGCCTCTTATTTGCAACGTTAAGGCGAGGCCTTTGAAGCTGAAATTTAGTATACCTCTTTTGACTTCATGTTCTCCTGATATATTGGCCAAAATCTGGCGAACATTTTCAGAATGCACAAAATTGGGCTTTGTAACAGGAGAACATGCCGTCGAAAGAGATGGAACAAAGTAACGTCTCCGGGGAGCAAATCAAAGAGCGAGATGTGGCGCAGATGTTTCGAGACAGTGACTGATTAACGAAGAGACGCAGAATTTTCGATCGCCTCTTGAAAGGCCTGCGCGTCTTATTTGCAACTTTAAGGCGATGCCTTTGAAGCTGAAATTTAGTATCCCTCTTTTGACTTCATGTTCTCCTGATATATTGGCCAAAATCTGGCGAACATTTTCAGAATGCACAAAATTGGGCTTTGTAACAGGAGAACATGCCGTCGAAAGAGATGGAACAAAGTAATGTCTCCGGAGAGCAAATCAAAGAGCGAGAAGTGGCGCAGATGTTTCGAGACAGTGATTGTTTAACGAAGAGTCGCACAATTTTCGAACGCCTCTTGAAAGGCCTGCGCCTCTGATTTGATACTTTTAAGCGATGCCTTTGAAGCTGAATTTTAGTATACCTCTTTCCACTTCATGTTCTCCTGATATTTGGCCAAAATCTAGCGAAAATTTTCAGAATGCACAAAATTGGGCTTTGTAACAGGAGAACATGCCGTCGAAAGAGATGGCACAATGTAACGTCTCCGGAGAGCAAACCAAAGAGCGAGAAGTGGCGCAGGTGTTTCGAGACAGTGACAGTTTCACGAAGAGACGCAGAATTTTCGAAAGCCTCTTGAAAGGCCTGCGCCTCTTATTTGCAACTTTAAGGCGATGCCTTTGAAGTTGAAATTTAGTATACCTGTTTTGACTTCATGTTCTCCTGATATATTGGCCAAAATCTGGCGAACATTTTCAGAATGCACAAAATTGGGCTTTGTAACAGGAGAACATGCCGTCGAAAGAGATGGCACAAAGTAACGTCTCCGGAGAGCAAATCAAAGAGCGAGATGTGGCGCAGATGTTTCGAGACAGTGACTGATTAACGAAGAGACGCAGAATTTTCGAACGCCTCTTGATAGGCTCGCCCCTCTGATTTGATACTTTTAAGCGATGCCTTTGAAGTTGAAATTTAGTATACCTCTTTCCACTTCATTTTCTCCTGATTTATTGGCCAAAATCTGGCGAAAATTTTCAGAATGCACAAAATTGGGCTTTGTAACAGGAGAACATGCCGTCGAAAGAGATGGCACAATGTAACGTCTCCGGAGAGCAAATCAAAGAGCGAGATGTGGCGCAGATGTTTCGAGACAGTGACTGATTAACGAAGAGACGCAGAATTTTCGAACGCCTCTTGAAAGGCCTGCGCCTCTTATTTGCAACTTTAAGGCGATGCCTTTGAAGCCGAAATTTAGTATACCTCTTTCCACTTCATTTTCTCCTGATTTATTGTCCAAAATCAAGCGAAAATTTCGAGAATACACAAAATTGGGCTTTGTAACAGGAGAACATGCCGTCGAAAGAGATGGAACAATGTAACGTCTCCGGACAGCAAACGAAAGAGCGAGTAGTGGCGCAGGTGTTTCGAGACAGTGACTGATTAACGAAGAGACGCAGAATTTTCGAACGCCTCTTGAAAGGCTCGCCCCTTTGATTTGATACTTTTAAGCGATGCCTTTGAAGTTGAAATTTAGTATACCACTTTCCACTTCATGTTCTCCTGATATATTGGCCAAAATGTAGCAAAAATTTTCAGAATGCACAAAATTGGGCTTTGTAACAGGAGAACATGCCGTCGAAAGAGATGGCACAAAGTAACGTCTCCGGAGAGCAAATCAAAGAGCGAGATGTGGCGCAGATGTTTCGAGACAGTGACTGATTAACGAAGTGACGCAGAATTTTCGAACGCCTCTTGAAAGGCCTGCGCCTCTTATTTGCAACTTTAAGGCGATGCCTTTGAAGCTGAAATTTAGTATACCTCTTTCCACTTCATGTTCTCCTGATATATTGGCCAAAATGTAGCAAAAATTTTCAGAATGCACAAAATTGGGCTTTGTAACAGGAGAACATGCCGTCGAAAGAGATGGCACAAAGTAACGTCTCCGGAGAGCAAATCAAAGAGCGAGATGTGGCGCAGATGTTTCGAGACAGTGACTGATTAACGAAGAGACGCAGAATTTTCGAACGCCCCTTAAAAGGCCTGCGCCTCTTATTTGCAACTTTAAGGCGATGCCTTTGAAGCTGAAATTTAGTATACCTCTTTCCACTTCATTTTCTCCTGATTTATTGGCCAAAATCTGGCGAAAATTTTCAGAATGCACAAAATTGGGCTTTGTAACAGGAGAACATGCCGTCGAAAGAGATGGCACAATGTAACGTCTCCGGAGAGCAAATCAAAGAGCGAGATGTGGCGCAGATGTTTCGAGACAGTGACTGATTAACGAAGAGACGCAGAATTTTCGAACGCCTCTTGAAAGGCCTGCGCCTCTTATTTGCAACTTTAAGGCGATGCGTTTGAAGCTGAAATTTAGTATACCTCTTTCCACTTCATTTTCTCCTGATTTATTGGCCAAAATCAAGCGCAAAATTTCGAGAATACATAAAATTGGGCTTTGTAACAGGAGAACATGCCGTCGAAAGAGATGGAACAATGTAACGTCTCCGGACAGCAAACGAAAGAGCGAGTAGTGGCGCAGGTGTTTCGAGACAGTGACTGATTAACGAAGAGGCGCAGAATTTTCGAACGCCTCTTGAAAGGCTCGCCCCTCTGATTTGATACTTTTAAGCGATGCCTTTGAAGTTGAAATTTAGTATACCACTTTCGACTTCATGTTCTCCTGATATATTGGCCAAAATGTAGCAAAAATTTTCAGAATGCACAAAATTGGGCTTTGTAACAGGAGAACATGCCGTCGAAAGAGATGGCACAAAGTAACGTCTCCGGAGAGCAAATCAAAGAGCGAGATGTGGCGCAGATGTTTCGAGACAGTGACTGATTAACGAAGACACGCAGAATTTTCGAACGCCTCTTGAAAGGCCTACGCCTCTTATTTGCAACTTTAAGGCGATGCCTTTGAAGCTGAAATTTAGTATACCTCTTTCCACTTCATTTTCTCCTGATTTATTGGCCAAAATCTGGCGAAAATTTCGAGAATACACAAAATTGGGCTATGTAACAGGAGAACATGCCGTCGAAAGAGATGGAACAAAGTAATGTCTCCGGAGAGCAAATCAAAGAGCGAGAAGTGGCGCAGGTGATTCGAGACAGTGACTGATTAACGAAGAGACGCAGAATTTTCGAACGCCTCTTGAAAGGCCTGCGCCTCTTATTTGCAACTTTAAGGCGATGCCTTTGAAGCTGAAATTTAGTATACCTCTTTTGACTTCATGTTCTCCTGATATATTGGCCAAAATCTGGCGAACATTTTCAGAATGCACAAATTGGGCTTTGTAACAGGAGAACATGCCGTCGAAAGAGATGGAACAAAGTAATGTCTCCGTAGAGCAAATCAAAGAGAGAGATGTGGCGCAGATGTTTCGAGACAGTGACTGATTAACGAAGAGACGCAGAATTTTCGAACGCCCCTTGAAAGGCCTGCGCCTCTTATTTGCAACTTTAAGGCGATGCCTTTGAAGCTGAAATTTAGTATACCTCTTTCCACTTCATTTTCTCCTGATTTATTGGCCAAAATCAAGCGAAAATTTCGAGAATACATAAAATTGGGCTTTGTAACAGGAGAACATGCCGTCGAAAGAGATGGAACAATGTAACGTCTCCGGACAGCAAACGAAAGAGCGAGTAGTGGCGCAGGTGTTTCGAGACAGTGACTGATTAACGAAGAGGCGCAGAATTTTCGAACGCCTCTTGAAAGGCTCGCCCCTCTGATTTGATACTTTTAAGCGATGCCTTTGAAGTTGAAATTTAGTATACCACTTTCCACTTCATGTTCTCCTGATATATTGGCCAAAATGTAGCAAAAATTTTCAGAATGCACAAAATTGGGCTTTGTAACAGGAGAACATGCCGTCGAAAGAGATGGCACAAAGTAACGTCTCCGGAGAGCAAATCAAAGAGCGAGATGTGGCGCAGATGTTTCGAGACAGTGACTGATTAACGAAGACACGCAGAATTTTCGAACGCCTCTTGAAAGGCCTACGCCTCTTATTTGCAACTTTAAGGCGATGCCTTTGAAGCTGAAATTTAGTATACCTCTTTCCACTTCATTTTCTCCTGATTTATTGGCCAAAATCTGGCGAAAATTTCGAGAATACACAAAATTGGGCTATGTAACAGGAGAACATGCCGTCGAAAGAGATGGAACAAAGTAATGTCTCCGGAGAGCAAATCAAAGAGCGAGAAGTGGCGCAGGTGATTCGAGACAGTGACTGATTAACGAAGAGACGCAGAATTTTCGAACGCCTCTTGAAAGGCCTGCGCCTCTTATTTGCAACTTTAAGGCGATGCCTTTGAAGCTGAAATTTAGTATACCTCTTTTGACTTCATGTTCTCCTGATATATTGGCCAAAATCTGGCGAACATTTTCAGAATGCACAAATTGGGCTTTGTAACAGGAGAACATGCCGTCGAAAGAGATGGAACAAAGTAATGTCTCCGTAGAGCAAATCAAAGAGCGAGATGTGGCGCAGATGTTTCGAGACAGTGACTGATTAACGAAGAGACGCAGAATTTTCGAACGCCCCTTGAAAGGCCTGCGCCTCTTATTTGCAACTTTAAGGCGATGCCTTTGAAGCTGAAATTTAGTATACCTCTTTCCACTTCATTTTCTCCTGATTTATTGGCCAAAATCAAGCGAAAATTTCGAGAATACACAAAATTGGGCTTTGTAACAGGAGAACATGCCGTCGAAAGAGATGGAACAATGTAACGTCTCCGGACAGCAAACGAAAGAGCGAGTAGTGGCGCAGGTGTTTCGAGACAGTGACTGTTTCACGAAGAGACGCAGAATTTTCGAAAGCCTCTTGAAAGGCCTGCGCCTCTTATTTGCAACGTTAAGGCGAGGCCTTTGAAGCTGAAATTTAGTATACCTCTTTTGACTTCATGTTCTCCTGATATATTGGCCAAAATCTGGCGAACATTTTCAGAATGCACAAAATTGGGCTTTGTAACAGGAGAACATGCCGTCGAAAGAGATGGAACAAAGTAACGTCTCCGGGGAGCAAATCAAAGAGCGAGATGTGGCGCAGATGTTTCGAGACAGTGACTGATTAACGAAGAGACGCAGAATTTTCGATCGCCTCTTGAAAGGCCTGCGCGTCTTATTTGCAACTTTAAGGCGATGCCTTTGAAGCTGAAATTTAGTATCCCTCTTTTGACTTCATGTTCTCCTGATATATTGGCCAAAATCTGGCGAACATTTTCAGAATGCACAAAATTGGGCTTTGTAACAGGAGAACATGCCGTCGAAAGAGATGGAACAAAGTAATGTCTCCGGAGAGCAAATCAAAGAGCGAGAAGTGGCGCAGATGTTTCGAGACAGTGATTGTTTAACGAAGAGTCGCACAATTTTCGAACGCCTCTTGAAAGGCCTGCGCCTCTGATTTGATACTTTTAAGCGATGCCTTTGAAGCTGAATTTTAGTATACCTCTTTCCACTTCATGTTCTCCTGATATTTGGCCAAAATCTAGCGAAAATTTTCAGAATGCACAAAATTGGGCTTTCTAACAGGAGAACATGCCGTCGAAAGAGATGGCACAAAGTAACGTCTCCGGAGAGCAAATCAAAGAGCGAGATGTGGCGCAGATGTTTCGGGACAGTGACTGATTAACGAAAAGACGCAGAATTTTCGAACGCCTCTTGAA